>NC_091284.1:506630914-506930914 GCF_032444005.1 Ranitomeya imitator | reverse complement strand
ATAGCTCTATATCAAACACACAAAGGTGCAGTGTTCTACTTAATAACTACTGGAGTTATGAGTTGGCCAAAAAATAAAGAGTGCGGCGCAGTGTTTTATTTGGCGCACGGTGTGTGTTGCCAGCGGCGAAATACACATTTAACCAAACATTATTGGGGGTAAAAACATTATTATTTATTTTTTAACAAACTAATTTAACTATGCCTGCTTGGGGTAGAGTGACGGAAATGGGGTGTGTGTAGCTGTGAGGCCTGGCTTAATGTGGATGACGCAGGGGTGGCAGGAGAAGAGGCAATTAAAGTAGTGGGGTCTGGGAGTTTGGGGATGGGGCTTGATGCACGAGAGGGCAGAGACACACTGGAAGAATGAGACAAACCTGAAATTACAGACACATTGGGAGGTGAGGGGGGAGGAATTGAGATCGTCCTTTTGATTTTTATTTTGTTTCCCTTTTAGGGAATGGCGCTGCGGTCTGGGGAGCCTTGGTGGGCTCATTTGTTGCGGCCTGGTCATGGTGGCCGACCTGTCAGGGTCCGTGTGCCACTGCATGGTTGTGATGGTGGGGAAGGCCATGCCAGGGTCCGGGTTCTGCTGCTGCATCCTGGTGGTGGTGAAAGCCATTCCATGGTCCGGGTGCTGCTGCTGCTGCATGCTGGTGGTGAAAAGCATGCCAGGTTCCGGGTGCTGCTGCTGCATGCTGGTGCTGAAAAGCATGCCAGGATCCGGGTACTGCTGCTGCAGCTGGGACCTGGTGATGGTGGCCGACCTGTCCTGATCCAGGTGCGCTGCTGCATGGTGGTGGCAGTGGAGGAGGTCCAAGAAGGAGCAGCAGTTGTCATGGTGGTGGCGGCAGCTGTCCAACAGCACTCGGCATGGTGGTGGTGCTGTACTGATGACCAGCGGTGCTTGGAATGGAGGTGGCCGTGCAGTGGTATGCAGCAGAGCTCGGCATTGATGTTAAGTGTGACAGTGTTGGCACAGGTGGATATGCCGCCACTGTCTGCTGAAAATACCGACTCTGCTGCATAGCCTGCACGTAAGCAGCATTGCAGGCCTGCATGACACTAAGCTGGAGATCAGGAGTAAGGTGTTCCAACATGCCCTGTTCAATTTGATTTAAAAAATGATGTGCTGGCCTCTGGAGGTCGGATTTCACTTGGTCAAGACTTTTGGTGACCTCCTGGATACGTGTATTCATATGGCTAATGGCAGTACCCAGTCGGTCACCCATCATCTTGAGTCCATCATGAAAGACCGAGCTCAAGTGCAAAAACTCTGGCATGAGTGACCTGTCCGAGGCCCTCTGCCACTGCCGGGAAGAGCCCCCCCAAAAAAGGGGCAGAGGCAGAGGACTGGGAAAGGGGAACACACCTGATGGACCAGCTTTCTGGTCTCCAGTTTGTGTGGCAGGCCCACTTGCTGCAGCGCTGCTGGTTGGCTGGGACGGGTCCGTGGCTGTCTGATGAAGAACCGCTCCAGAACCAGGGTCAAGAGTGCTGCTCCATGTGCTGTGAAAAAAGAAGAAAAAAAACACATTGCTACCAAACATTTACAAAAGTTAAGTGCCAACTCCTGTGGAATAGAAACATACAGATTAAGGCAATACAACACAACCTAATACACCAAAAAAATACTTACGTTCTTTGGGCAAGGACCGGTCTCAAAAATGCCAGAATGCGGAGGTATTTATATTTTCTGATCCTTGCTCCACCACCACTAGGAACCCGGCTCTCTTGACGAAGGTCCTTGTTGAAGCGATCCTTCATCGAACGCCAATGTGTTTTGACTTTGAGCACTGTTGAAAAAACAAAAAAAAGAATGGTTAGACAATGGACTTTTGGCCGTGATCACAAAACTGTGTGTGATGAGAGAAACTCCTGAAAGTTTGCGCCATTTTCCGATACTCGTAGCGTCTCCATTTTTCATGATCTGGGGTCAGTTGAGGGCTTATTTTTTGCGTGACAAGATGACTTTTTAATGATAGCATTTTGGTGAAGATAAGTTCTTTTGATCGCCCATTATTGCATTTTAATGCAATGTCGCGGCGACCAAAAAAATGTAATTCTGGCGTTTCAAATTTTTTTCTCACTACGCCGTTTAGCGATCAGGTTAATACTTTTTTTAATTGATAGATCGGGCGATTCTGAACGCGGTGATACCAAATATGTGTAGATTTGATTTTTTTTTATTGATTTATTTTGATTGGGGCAAAAGGGGGGTGATTTAAACTTTTATTTTTTTTTTTTTTTTTTACACATTTTTTTTAACTTTTTTTTTTTACTTTTGCCATGCTTCAATAGCCTCCATGGGAGGCTAGAAGCAGGCACAGCACGATCGCCTCTGCTACATAACAGCGATCTGCTGTTCGCTGCTATGTAGCAGAAAATAAGGTGTGCTGTGAGCGCCGACCACAGGGTGGCGCTCTCTGCTACCGGCGATCAGTAACCATAGAGGTCTCTAGGACCTCTATGGTTACAATGGAGAAGCATCGCCGACCTCCGATCATGTGACGGGGGTCAGCGATGCCATCATTTCCGGCCGCCCGGCCGGATGCTGTAGTTAAATGCCGCTGTCTGCGTTTGACAGCGGCATTTAACTAATTAATAGGTGCGGGCAGATCGCGATTCTGCCCGCGCCTATTACGGGCACATGTCAGCTGTTCAAAACAGCTGACATGTCCCGGCTTTGATGCAGGCTCACCGCCGGAGCCCGCATCTAAGAGGGGCTTCTGACCTCGGACGTACTATTCCATCCGAGGTCAGAAAGAGGTTAAGGAATATCAGGTAAAAAAATAAATATAGGCCATCCTCATGTTGGCCTATATTTCCATCTGTAAGAACATCTGACTTACATAGGACTCCTAGTTACGATTATCGGATGTTCAAAAGAAAAAACCTTATACTCACCGCTTACCTCTCTGGATGCTAGACTTCCAACATTGCACACCTCTAGCCTCTTCAATATAAACCAGGACTTTCAACCTTCCAACTGAGCATCTTAAGATTGTAATCATCATTATAAAGATTGATGCGGCTCACCTAATGACATAAAGAAGAGGACCAAATGGGGAGTATGGGTGGCTGGAGAAGTGAGTATTGGTTAAAAAACTCTCTGGCTGCCCTTTTGCTTGATGTCAAGTCCTCTTCTTTCCGTTGCATTATGCCGTATCTCCAAGATTTATGGTTACGTGCAGGACCTGGAGGCCACTGTGTGTCATAAACTCGCGACCTCTAAGGCCAGTACCCAGCTGAAAGTCTTATCCTACAGTAAAGAGGCCAGAGATGCAGAGCGCAATTGTAAAAGAAGAGGACCAGATGGCAGATGGCGAGCAGCGGGGTGGCCGGAGTGGTCAGCGGTGAAGGTTAGATGTTTCCCAGCCCTGCCCCAACTTACATACTTATTCAGTTTATGAACAAAGCTGCAGTACATATCTAGTTCATAACCTGGGGACTGCCTGTAACTGTAGCACAAGCGTAGTTTATAATAAATGATCTAAACCACTTTGTGGATGTTGAACCTGGGTGGAGAAGATCTTCACTCTGCTGTAGATTTGAATGTTGTCATTTCCTGGATGAACACAATAACAATTTGGCAATGAAGTGAAAAAGGTTTCTTCTACCTGGCAAACATCATAAATTTCCGTTTCGTAAAAATTGTGTAACACATAAACACTTTGGCATTTGATGCTGAACCAAAACCACTGCTTTTAGCTGTTCTTCCTCAGTCTGTTTACTAGACAGGAAAGTAACATACTCTGATGACTACAGAGATTTAGAGACAGAGGACTGTTTAAAAAGAAAATGGTTCACAATCTCATAAAAGCAAATTCACTAACGTCACGATGGAATTAGCATTTTCAAAGGAATTTCAATTCTAAACAGTTTACAGTGAGGCGATATTTTACAAGCTTTATACAGAGAGTCACTACAAGCTCCCAGCTTTTATTTCAGCATTTTTGTTACTAAATAACATGTTATTGTGAAAAAAACAAAATGCATGAACCAAATGGCTGTCTTTACATAAACCCTATGTCATATCTCTGCATATAATCTGCTGAAAGTTTTATCATTTTGGTTTCAAATAGATTTTATTAATGGGAATATGTCAATTAGATCAACTACCCAAACCGCATAAACCACATATATGGTCAAGCAGGTCTGTAAAATATAATTTCATTGACACCTTTATTTGTTCTATAGGATGCTGCATTCCCCAAAAATTAGCTTTACAGTCATATGGAAATGAGGTATCATGTTATCTGCAGTATGGGTGCACTGATGATACTGACAAATTATCTTTAAAAAAGAAAGCTTTATTTGGCCTTAGTGTTAAGGTACCTTCACACATAATGATATTGTTAACGATATCGTTGCTATTTGTGACGTAGCAACGATATCGTTAATGAAATCGTTATGTGTGACAGCGACCAACGATCAGGCCCCTGCTGGGAGATCGTTGGTCGCTGAGGAAAATCCAGAACTTTATTTCGTCGCTGGACTTCCCGCTGACATCGCTGGATCGGCGTGTGTGACACCGATCCAGCGATGTCTTCACTGGTAACCAGGGTAAACATCGGGTAACTAAGCGCAGGGCCGCGCTTAGTAACCCGATGTTTACCCTGGTTACCATGCTAAAAGTAAAAAAAAACAAACACTACATACTTACCTACCGCTGTCTGTCCTCCAGCGCTGTGCTCTGCACTCCTCCTGTACTGGCTGTGAGCCGGAAAGCAGAGCGGTGACATCACCGCTCTGCTTTCCGGCTCACAGCCAGTACAGGAGGAGTGCAGAGAAGCAGAGCGCAGCGCTGGAGGACAGACAGCGGTAGGTAAGTATGTAGTGTTTTTTTTTTTTTACTTTTAGCATGGTAACCAGGGTAAACATCGGGTTACTAAGCGCGGCCCTGCGCTTAGTTACCCGATATTTACCCTGGTTACCGGCATCGTTGGTCGCTGGAGAGCGGTCTGTGTGACAGCTCTCCAGCGACCAAACAGCGACGCTGCAGCGATCCAGATCGTTGTTGGTATCGCTGCAGCGTCGCTTAATGTGAAGGGGCCTTTACATTTTCCCACTCCGAGATCATCCTTAAATTTTGCACAAAAAAAAAAAATGTTGCATCAATTGCTAAGACAGCCACTGAAACAGTATGTATCATCAGACCTACTGTTTACATCAGGTCTTGAGTTAAATGCACTTAAAAAAAAATAAATAAATTGGCAGGTTTTTTTCCATATCGTGATTTGTATTAAAAATAAAAATTAGAAATCTTGCAAGTGTTTCATTGCACACTGCCACTATTACTCATGTTTCCTGTTTCAGGAAATCCAGATGTACATTAGCAGCAATACACTGACTCAGACACTCATTTATATTGGAAGATCTACTGACTGAGTGTGTGAAAACGTCATTGTGCAGGCAGAGAGAGCTATGACATCACCTGCTATGACATTTTCTATCGTGATTGGTGGATTCTGTTCATAGCTGGTTTTACCTGACATTGGAATTCTGCCTGAGATGATAATGAAGCTGCTGAAAACTCTTCCCAAAAAGATACAAAATATGAGACTAAAATAACCTATGTAGCCAATATGAAAATTGGGAAATTTCAAATTTTACTTTTAATGCAGTTTGTGATATGAAAAAAAAAATTAAATTTAAAAGATGTTATCAAGTAATCCAGCATATAGTAAGAAACAGCATTGCAGCACTATGAAAAAAGAGAAGACCAAAAAATGTTATTAAAAAGATATTTGCATGAGAAGGGTAAAGTGCCCCTGACAAGAAAGTCCAGAAATAACATAAAAATCAAGAGACTATTGTCTAAGCATGGATAGAGGCTCACCCACCAAAACTGACACACCATTTAGACACTGCTTTGACAGCATCACACCCCAAGCTGGGCGGAAAGGAGGGATAGGAGTAAATGGAAATTAAAATCAAATGATATATCTGTGAATTGCATCCATAGTATTCTTCTTGATAGGAATATCAGCCCAGACTATTCCTTGTAGTGTCATATTGCAGATTACCGTATATACTCGAGTATAAGCTGACCCGAGTAAAAGCCGAGACCCCCTAATTTTGCCATTAAAAACTAGGAAAACTTATTGACTCGAGTATAAGCCTAGGGAGGGAAATGCAGCAGCTACTGGTAAATTTCAAAAATAAAAATAGATATCAATACAAGTATAAACCAAAAAAAAAACAAGGATCCCTAAAAGATAACTTTTAATAATACATCTAAAAAGACCGTTTTTTCAAAGTATAAGATAAAATAGTATTAAATGTACCTATAAAGACCCTACGTCAAGCTACAATAAGCCCTGCCTGGCAGTGGAGGTTAGCACCCTAATTTACTGCGGTAGGCGCCCCCACTCCTCGACGGCTCACCCTACCAAGCCCTAAGAGATACCTATAATAAAGAAAGCTGGTGGGCCCTATAAGAACCTATCAATAAACAACTACCTGACAGTGGAGGTTGGCACCCTAATTTACTGCGGTAGGCGCCCCCACTCAACGACGGCTGACCCTAGGGTCCCTAACCATCCCTAAATAAAGAGATAGACAAAAGATAATGTCCCACATATCACTCCAATACCCGTGAGAAAAAACAAAAAGCAGAACAAAATGCAAAAAAACTAAACACAAGAGACAACACAAAAAAAAATTATATATATACATATGTATAATTTGTCAATGTATCAGAGGGGGCAATAAAAGATGCAATGTCTACAAAATAACGCCTCCCTCACTATAGAAATAAATAAATGTAGTTAACCTGAGTACAGGAACAAAGGCACTGTAAAGCATAATAACTAAACGAGCCATGCCCACCTAATAGATGCAGTCAGATGTTTAAACCCAACGGGTAAAGATATATGTTTTGTCCAAATAGGATAAAATGACCGTGTATTTATTTTCGTTTTGTTCAAATAGCCACTTTCCATTATAGGTACTTTAGTAGTGGCTTTAATACGGTATATTATGTTCTAGTGTGTGTATTTTGATTTACCGCTGGTATTTTTTGCCTGTAGTAGCATTTTAAGAGGCATTGCCTAACATCATATGAGGCAAGCAATACGTATGTATGGCTGCAGCTGTTTTCTTGTAGCGGTACGTAATTGCACCTCTATCCTCTATCTATTTGCCTATGCGCATGCGTGGCGGCTATGTGGTAAGCCGCTCCAGTGTGCTTTGGCTGCAGCGGCCATTTTCTTGTAGCCGTACATGGATGCGCCTTTATTCTCTATTTATCTGCCTATGCGCATGCGGGGTTGGTACGGCCATTATAACGCCGCTCTATTATGTAGCAGTCGCTACTGTGTTATGCTGGATGCAGGCGCCGCACGCTAGAACGTCACTTCCGGCTCACTCCACGTGGAGCCGGTTATCGGCACTATCTATCAGTGTATATAAAGATTGATATGGTGAGTGGCATACACCTTTACAGCTCCTCTATTTCGTGTGTGGCTGCCTACCCCTGATGAACCCCGTCATTCCCTATGGGGGAGAAACGCGTCGGGCACTGTTTTGGGACAACATGATGACAGCTGATTTCGGCTACTTGTGATGAACCATCTGATATTCCGGTAGCTTTGTGATCTACACCTCGGGAGACCCCAGTGAATAGATAAGTACATTGGTGGCTGTATATCTTGCTACTTATCTCACTGTACCAATTGGATGATAGAGTCCTTTTTATTCATTTGTTTGCATGAAGGAGTCTCTCCATATGTGTATTGGGTGTGATCTTTATCAATTTCTTTTGCTACCGTGAACTGTCTGTTACCTTAGTCCACGTTTTGATCTAACACTGCTATATCTATGGAGTGTGGCTAGTGTGAACATTTGTCTGTTACTTTATATGCTTGTTGTCCAGTTTTTCCATGACTATTGACATAGCATATTTTGTCTATTTTGGAGGACATGTTATAGTCTGTGTTCTACACCTATCACTGACATACTAAGACAGTGGTACAAGTGTGGACAACATTTAACAAGATTAATGTGGACGATATTTAACAAGATATAAACGAGATTAATGTGGACGTTACTGAACAAGATTTACTGTAGGAGTGTATATAACGATATCTTATTGCTTATTATAGGCATTAATATGCTATTTTATCCTATTTGGACAAAACATATATCTTTACCCGTTGGGTTTAAACATCTGACTGCACTCTATTAGGTGGGCATGGCTCGTTTAGTTATTATGCTTTACAGTGCCTTTGTTCCTGTACTCAGGTTAACTACATTTATTTATTTCTATAGTGAGGGAGGCGTTATTTTGTAGACATTGCATCTTTTATTGCCCCCTCTGATACATTGACAAATTATACATATGTATATACAGTGGGGCAAAAAAGTATTTAGTCAGTCAGCAATAGTGCAAGTTCCACCACTTAAAAAGATGAGAGGCGTCTGTAATTTGCATCATAGGTAGACCTCAACTATGGGAGTCAAACTGAGAAAAAAAAATCCAGAAAATCACGTTGTCTGTTTTTTTAACATTTTATTTGCGTATTATGGTGGAAAATAAGTATTTGGTCAGAAACAAAATTTCATCTCAATACTTTGTAATATATCCTTTGTTGGCAATGACAGAGGTCAAACGTTTTCTGTAAGTCTTCACAAGGTTGCCACACACTGTTGTTGGTATGTTGGCCCATTCCTCCATGCAGATCTCCTCTAGAGCAGTGATGTTTTTGGCTTTTCGCTTGGCAACACGGACTTTCAACTCCCTCCAAAGGTTTTCTATAGGGTTGAGATCTGGAGACTGGCTAGGCCACTCCAGGACCTTGAAATGCTTCTTACGAAGCCACTCCTTCGTTGCCCTGGCGGTGTGCTTTGGATCATTGTCATGTTGAAAGACCCAGCCATGTTTCATCTTCAATGCCCTTGCTGATGGAAGGAGGTTTGCACTCAAAATCTCACGATACATGGCCCCATTCATTCTTTCATGTACCCGGATCAGTCGTCCTGGCCCCTTTGCAGAGAAACAGCCCCAAAGCATGATGTTTCCACCACCATGCTTTACAGTAGGTATGGTGTTTGATGGATGCAACTCAGTATTCTTTTTCCTCCAAACACGACAAGTTGTGTTTCTACCAAACAGTTCCAGTTTGGTTTCATCAGACCATAGGACATTCTCCCAAAACTCCTCTGGATCATCCAAATGCTCTCTAGCAAACTTCAGACGGGCCCAGACATGTACTGGCTTAAGCAGTGGGACACGTCTGGCACTGCAGGATCTGAGTCCATGGTGGCGTAGTGTGTTACTTATGGTAGGCCTTGTTACATTGGTCCCAGCTCTCTGCAGTTCATTCATTAGGTCCCCCCGCGTGGTTCTGGGATTTTTGCTCACCGTTCTTGTGATCATTCTGACCCCACAGGGTGGGATTTTGCGTGGAGCCCCAGATCGAGGGAGATTATCAGTGGTCTTGTATGTCTTCCATTTTCTAATTATTGCTCCCACTGTTGATTTCTTCACTCCAAGCTGGTTGGCTATTGCAGATTCAGTCTTCCCAGCCTGGTGCAGGGCTACAATTTTGTTTCTGGTGTCCTTTGACAGCTCTTTGGTCTTCACCATAGTGGAGTTTGGAGTCAGACTGTTTGAGGGTGTGCACAGGTGTCTTTATATACTGATAACAAGTTTAAACAGGTGCCATTACTACAGGTAATCAGTGGAGGAAAGAGGAGACTCTTAAAGAAGAACTTACAGGTCTGTGAGAGCCAGAAATCTTGATTGTTTGTTTCTGACCAAATATTTATTTTCCACCATAATATGCAAATAAAATGTTAAAAAAACAGACAATGTGATTTTCTGGATTTTTTTTTCTCAGTTTGTCTCCCATAGTTGAGGTCTACCTATGATGTAAATTACAGACGCCTCTCATCTTTTTAAGTGGTGGAACTTGCACTATTGCTGACTGACTAAATACTTTTTTGCCCCACTGTATATAATTTTTTTTGGTGTTGTCTCTTGTGTTTAGTTTTTTTGCATTTTGTTCTGCTTTTTGTTTTTTCTCACGGGTATTGGAGTGATATGTGGGACATTATCTTTTGTCTATCTCTTTATTTAGGGATGGTTAGGGACCCTAGGGTCAGCCGTCGTTGAGTGGGGGCGCCAACCGCAGTAAATTAGGGTGCCAACCTCCACTGTCAGGTAGTTGTTTATTGATAGGTTCTTATAGGGCCCACCAGCTTTCTTTATTATAGGTATCTCTTAGGGCTTGGTAGGGTGAGCCGTCGAGGAGTGGGGGCGCCTACCGCAGTAAATTAGGGTGCCAACCTCCACTGCCAGGCAGGGCTTATTGTAGCTTGACGTAGGGTCTTTATAGGTACATTTAATACTATTTTATCTTATACTTTGAAAAAACGGTCTTTTTAGATGTATTATTAAAAGTTATCTTTTAGGGATCCTTGTTTTTTTTTGGTTTATACTCTCTTCTGGGATTCATAAATATTGTAGGTTGGTTTAGTTTAATATCAATACAAGTAAAATTAATTGAAACATCGGTAAGTTAAAAGTTTTTGAATATCCATATTGAATCAGGATCCCCATATAATGCTCCATACAGTCAGGGCCATATTTAGAGTTTCTGCTGCCCTAGGCACGTTTAGTGCTGCCTCCCCCTTTGGTGAGTATGACATTATCAACAGTGACTTTGGCAAAAATCGCTGATGTGAAAGTAGCCTTTTGCGGCAGATCCGGTAGTTTTTCCGCATCTGCCGCGTATTGGATCACTTACGGCAACACTGCGTTCGGCTTCATTCATTCCCTATGGGATTTGCGGCACTTGCTGTGATCCGGCAAATGCGGTACCATACCTCCCAACTTGTGAAGAAGGGAAAGAGGGACAAAGTTTGCGTTGTGCATAGTGTTCCAAGGCAAAATTTTAGGCCACGCCTCTGACCACACCTATTTCACAACTAGTCACACCCATATCCACGCCCCAACCATACCCATTTAGTACTGCTGATCACACTGTTTCATAAACAATAATTATAGACAATAAAAAAATACGGCCAAACAGTGCTCCATATTGTATAATGGCCCCACATGATGCTCCATATTGTATAATGGCCCCACATAATGCTCAATAATGTATAATGGCCCCACATGATGCTCCATACTGTATAATGGCCCAACATGATGCTCAATACTGTATAATGGCCCCACATGATGCTCCATACTGTATAATGGCCCCACATTATGCTCCATACTGTATAATGGCCACACATGACGCTCCACACTGTATACTGTCCCCCTCCCATCTTGTATGCATGGCTCATCTCCCCCTCTTTCTATGCATGGCTCATCTCCCCCCTTCCTGTATGCATGGCTCATCTCCCCCCTCCTGTATGCATGGCTCATCTCCCCATCCTCCCATCCTGTATGCATGGCTCATCCCCCCTCTCCCTCTATGCATGGCTCATCTCCCCCCTCCCTGTATGTATGGCTCTTCTCCCCCCTCCATGTATGCATGGCTCATCTCCCCCCTCCCTGTATTCATGGCTTATCCCCCCTCTCTGTATGCATGGCTCATCTCCCCCCTCCTGTATGCATGGCTCATCTCCCCCCCTCCCTGTATGCATGGCTCATCTCCCCCCTCCTCCCTGTATGCATGGCTCATCTCCCCCCTCCTGTATGCATGGCTCATCCTCCTCCTCCCTCCCATCCTGTATGCATGGCTCATCAGCTACCCGCTCCCATCTTGCATGGCTCGGCTCCCCGTCCTCCTTCATCTTCCCCCATTCTCCCTGGCTGTCATACTCACTTTCCCACACCGCGCTGAACATCCCTCTTCTGTCCCGGCACAGCACCTTCTTCCTGCATGAGCGGTCATGTGATACCGCTCATTAAGGTGATGAATATGCATCCATATTCATCACCTTAATGAGCGTTACCACGTGACCACTCACACAGGTCGAGCTGCCGGCACTGAGACCAGGCATCGCTGGAGTAGGGTGAGTATGACGTCTTCAAGGAGGCAGGCGGTCGGGCGGCCCAAGGGGGGGGCGGGGGGTGGGGCGGTCGGTTCTGTGACCCCAGACTTTAATTGAAAAAAAAAAACTTGCTCAGGTGCCACCCCCTGCATCGTCCCACCCTAGGCACGTGTCCTCAAGTGCCTAGTGGCAAATACGGCCCTGCATACAGTTCATGATGGACCCCATAAGATGCTCCATGCAAAATATGCCCTAAATAATGCTCCATACAAAAAATATGCCCCATATAATGCTGCACAAAGGTTTATAATGGCCCCATAAGATGCTCCATATTAAAATTTGCCCCATATAATACTGAATAAAACATTAATGATGGCCCCATAATATGCTCCATAGAATATTATGCCCCATATGCTGCTGCATAAAGGTTGATGGCCCCATAAGATGCTCCATAGAATATTATGCTCCATATTCTGCTCCATAAAGGTTGATGGCCCCATAAGATGGTCCATAGAATATTAAGCCCTATATGCTGCTCCATAAAGGTTGATGGCCCTATAAGATGCTCCATAGAATAATAAGCCCCATATGCTGCTTCATAAAGGTTGATGGCCCCATAAGATGCTCCATAAAATATGTCCCATATAACGCTGCTGCAATTAAAAAAAAATGACATACTCACTAGTGATGAGCGAGTATACTCATTGGTCAGGTTTTTCCCGAGCATGCTCAGGTGGTCTCCGATTATTTGTTAGGGCTCGGAGATTTAGTTTTTGTTGATGCAGCTACATGATTTATGGCTGCTTCTGGTTTATGACTGCTATTCCCAAGGATGGAATAGTACGTCCAGCGCGATCGGCTGCGCTCACGGGGGGAGCGCGGTCGATCGCGGCCGGGTGTCAGCTGCCTATCGCAGCTGATATCCGGCACTATGTGCCAGGAGTGGTCACGGACCGCTCCCGGCACATTAACCCCCGGCACACCGCGATCAAACATGATTGCGGTGTGCCGGCGGAACAGGGAAGCATCGCGCAGGGAGGGGGTTCCCTGCGTGCTTCCCTGAGACTTCCTCGCTCCAGGCCCCGGATCCAAGATGGCCGCGGCATCCGGGTCCTGCAGGGAGGGAGGTGGCTTACCAAGTGCCTGCTCAGAGCAGTCGCTTGGTAAGCCGGCAGTGCTCTAAGTCAGCTTGCTGATCTGACATAGTGCTGTGTCAGATCAGCGATCTGTGATGTCCCCCGCTGGGACAAAGTAAAAAAGTTTTTAAAAAAATTCCACATGTGTAAAAAAAAAAAAATTCCTAAATAAAGAAAAAAAAAAATTATTCCCATAAATACATTTATCTAAATAAAAAACAAACAAACAATAAAAGTACACATATTTAGTATCGCCATGTCCGTAACGACTCAACCTATAAAACTGTCCCACTAGTTAACCCCTTCAGAAAATACCGTAAGAAAAAAAAAAACGAGGCAAAAAACAACGCTTTATTATCATACTGCCAAACAAAAAGTGGAAGAACACGCGATCAAAAAGACAGATATAAATAGCCATGGTACCGCTGAAAACGTCATCTTATCCCGCAAAAAATGAGCCAGCATACAGCATCATCATCAAAAAAATAAAAAAGTTATAGTCCTCAGTATAAAGCGATGCAAAAATAATTATTTTTTCTATAAAATAGTTTTTATCATATAAAAGCGCTAAAACATAAAAAAATGATATAAATGAGGTATCGCTGTAATCGTACTGACCCGAAGAATAAAACTGCTTTATCAATTTTACAAACGCGGAATGGTATAAACGCCTCCCCCAAAAGAAATTCATGAAAAGCTGGTTTTTGGTCATTCTGCCTCACAAAAATCGGAATAAAAAGCGGTCATAAAATGTCACGTGCCCGAAAATGTTACCAATAAAAACATCAACTCGTCCCGCAAAAAACAAGACCTCACATGACTCTGTGGACTCAAATATGGAAAAATTATAGCTCTCAAAATGTGGTAACGCAAAAAATATTTTTTGCAATAAAAAGCGTCTTTCAGTGTGTGACGGCTGCCAATCATAAAAATCCGCTAAAAAAACCACCATAAAAGTAAATCAAACCCCCCTTCATCACCCCCTTAGTTAGGGAAAGATTTAAAAAAATGTATTTATTTCCATTTTCCCATTAGGGTTAGGGCTAGGGTTAGGGCTAGGGTTAGGGCTAGGGTTAGGGCTGGAGTTAGGGTTAGGGCTAGGGTTAGGGCTAGGGTTAGGGTTAGGGTTAGGGCTAAGGTTAGGGTTAGGGTTAGGGCTAGGGTTAGGGCTAGGGTTAGGGTTGGGGCTAGGGTTAAGGCTACAGTTAGAGTTGGGCTAAAGTAAGGGTTAGGGTTTGGATTACATTTACGGTTGGGAATAGGGTTGGGATTAGGGTTAGGGGTGTGTCTGGGTTAGAGGTGTGGTTAGGGTTACCGTTGGGATTAGGGTTAGGGGTGTGTTTGGATTAGGCCTTCAGTTATAATTGGGGGGTTTCCACTGTTTAGGCACATCAGGGGCTCTCCAAACGCGACATGGCGTCCGATCTCAATGCCAGCCTATTCTGCGTTGAAAAAGTAAAACAGTGCTCCTTCTCTTCCGAGCTCTTCCGAGTGCCCAAACAGGGGTTTACCCCAACATATGGGGTATCGGCGTACTCAGAACAAATTGGACAACAACTTTTGGGGTCCAATTACTCCTGTTACCCTTGAGAAAATACAAAACTGGGGGCTAAAAAATAATTTTTGTGGGAAAAAAAGATTTTTTATTTTCACGGCTCTGCGTTATAAACTGTACTGAAACACTTGGGGGCTCAAAGTTCTCACAACACATCTAGATAAGTTCCTTGGGGGATCTAGTTTCCAATATGGGGTCACTTTTGGGGGGTTTCTACTGTTTAAGTACATTAGGGGCTCTGCAAACGCAATATGACGCCTGCAGACCATTCCATCTAAGTCTGCATTCCAAATGGCGCTCATTCCCTTCCGAGCCCTCCCATGCGCCCAAACGGTGGTTCCCCCCCACATATGGGGTATCAACGTACTCTGGACAAATTGGACAACAACTTTTGGCGTCCAATTTCTCCTGTTACCCTTGGGAAAATACAAAACTGCGGGCTAAAATATAATTTTGGGGGGAAATTTTATTTTTATTTTCACGGCTCTGCGTTATAAACTGTAGTGAAACACTTGGGGGCTCAAAGTTCTCACAACACATCTAGATAAGTTCCTTGGGGGATCTAGTTTCCAATATGGGGTCACTTTTGGGGGGTTTCTACTGTTTAAGTACATTAGGGGCTCTGCAAATGCAATGTGACGCCTGCAGACCAATCCATCTAAGTCTGCATTCCAAATGATGCTCCTTCCCTTCCAAGCTCTGCCATGCGCTCAAACGGTGGTTCCCCCCCACATATTGGGTATCAGCATACTCATGACAAATTGGACAACAATATTGTCATGCCGTAAGCGGCGTTAAAGGGGCAGGATGGCGTACTGGGACCCGCACCTGACTCTACCACTTTAATGGGGCCCTGGCTTTCCCTTATCTCGGGGGTACCTATGAAGGTTAGGAGGCCCGAGCCGCCAGCGTATCCCTGTCTCCTGTGCAGGCCCTATGAGTGGCCCCCTCTTCCCCCAAAGGAGGTGGAGTGCACCCGTGTAATAATACAACAAATAACAGGGTAAACAGACAAGGTAACTAAAAGATTCAAACTCACCAAATGCTGACACAACCACAGAGAAAACAGAGAAGGGAAGAGAAGGAATAAACTTAGGAAGGAAAACAGGTTTAACATGCAACCAAAACTTCAGACACCAATCTCTGTAAATAAACCTCCAACACCAACACCTCTCTCCATCAACCTCCAGCCAGGCAGTAGAACTGATCACTGACAATAGCTGAAGTCAGGACTGGGTCTATATAGAGGATCAGATTACAAAATCCAGTTCAGCTGAGAGAAACCCAGCTCTCAGCAATAACATTAACTCCTGCACTGCTGGCACAAAGCAGCCAGGTCAGAATATAGGTGAAGAGCTTCTGTTCACAGTGTGTGAATGAGGCTCAGAGCGCTGCGGTTCTCTGGAACCTCTCTGTCGCGGTAGCCCCATGACAAATATTTAGGGTACAATTTCTTCTGTTACCCTTGGAAAAATACAAAACTGGGGGCTAAAAAATAATTTTTGTGGAAAAAAAATATTTTTTATTTGCACGGCTCTGCGTTATAAACTGTAGTGAAAATATAGTACACCGCACACTCTGTATGTATTTTGCGAATGGTGAAGAATTTATTAACAAAATAACTGTGTGACATGAAAGCGACCAGAGGTAATTATCACGTTTCGGCCCTACCAGAGCCTTAATCATACAATCGCTATGGAAAAAATAAAAAACAAAATATATAAGTGTACAGTATATACAATAAACAATATTCAAAATCGATGAATAGAACGAAAATACAAATAATAAAGTTCCCACCCTGGATGAAGAAAGCAAAGGAAAGGGTAAAATAAAGGGAGTAAAACATAGTAACTGTGATACAATCATGATATGCATTTTACATGAAACACCTCGTATATCAGCAAAGAAAAGGGGGAGGGGGAAACATAGATATAAGCATAATTGCAGGGATAAACAAAGGCTCAGGGAGCCAGATCATATGACTGCGTACATGGAAGGAACAGTAGAAATATTTTTACCTTTGTTGTGCACAGAGGAGAGGATAAATATCCTTGGAAATAAAGGCATACACTGTAGAGAATATGGTAAACGTACGTAAGTGAAAGGAGGTACATAGAGGATATGATGATAATGATATGATGGTATGTAATGTATCTTAGGTGCCAAGTTGCTGTGCATGTGAGATTGCAAAGACTGCCCTGTTGTGGGGTCTTGGAAAGTAAAGGTATGGAGAGGTAAGGGACCTATAGTTCGTAGAGGCATCCAAGTGTTAAGTGGCGGTGGCAAGGCCTGTGCAGAGTAGGGGAGAAGAAATTACCTTAAAGGTCAAGCTAATGAGTGGCGCTCCCGCGCCCTGCTGCCAGTGTGTAGCGTGACCGGCGCTGCTGTGCCTTAAATGCGCGCACCGGAAGTAGGACCTGCAGTACCGGAAGTGATGCGGGCGGCTTAGAAATGACACTGCGCATGCGCGGCCGGCGATCCTGTGTGTGCCAGGTTGTTAGCAAACCCAGGCGCTGTAGTGGTGTCAGCGGCTGGAGGGAAACTAATGCTCCTGTGCGGACAGCGATATTCTGTGAGTCCGTTACTAAAGTGACGCTTGGAGTTGCAGAGTATAATCAGAGGGCCGGTGCATGTTAGGAAATATGCACGGCCTGTGTGCCTGTATAAAATGGAGCCGAGGACATGGCTAGGTTCCGCCGTATGGGTCATAATACAATGATGAAAGGGACAGCATGAAAAAAAGGCTACTACAATGGGGTATTAATAAACCTGAAAGTAAAAGATAGTTACGTCTGTGATGTGGCAATGGGTATTTTAAGATGTTATGGGAGGGATGCCCAAGTGTCATAGACTAGTATGGTGACTACAGAAGGCAATGTGTATGACATAAAGGGCAACGGGGCGAGTGTGGGCATAGGTATTATTATATATGTGGAGAAACTCACCAAGGTGTTCAACGAATCTGTAAGGAAAGAGGAGAGTATTAGTAAGCTAAAGAAATTATTAGAGCAGCCAATCGATTTCCCTATTGAGGCCCCTAGGTGCGAGGGTATCTAATGTATATATCCAATATGTTTCCCTGGACCTCAACCGTTTAATATGATTGCCTCCCCATCTGGGACGAGGTACCTGTTCTAAGACTTGGAATTTAATTTGGGCTACTGAATGTCTCACCTTAGTAAAGTGGTCAGGAAGGGGAAGCCAGATTTTGTTACACCTGATGGTGGACTTGTGGCTTGCGATCCTATCACGTATGTGCTGAGTGGTTTCTCCCACGTAGAGCAGGCCGCAGGGGCACTTAATAACGTAGACCACAAAATTTGAATTGCACGTGAAGAATCCGCGGATAGGGTAAGACTTCCCAGTCCTAGGGTGGGTCACATTGTCGGACTTGATCACGTTTGAACAGGCGGCACAGTTCAAGCAAGGGAAGGTCCCATTGCGGCGTGAGCTTAAGAACTGTTGAGTTGGTACTCGATGTGTGCTACCCATGTCAGCCCTGACTATTTGATCACGGATGTTGGGGGGTCTCCTTGTGCTCATGAGTGCGGGCACCCTGAAGGACGCGATCTTGGGGTGGGCTCTACCCAGGAGGGGCCAGTGCTTTTTGATGACGGAATAAACCTTGGTCATGAAAGGATGGTGGGTGTGCATGAACGGTATCCTTTCCTGGGGTTGGCGTGGTGCTGGACTCATGGGTGGGTTAGAGCAGGGGTCTCCAACTCCAGTCCTCAAGGCCCACCAACAGGTCATGTTTTCAGGATTTCCTTTGCATTGCACAGGTGCTGCAATTATTACCTGGGCAAGACTAAGGAAATCCTGAAAACATGACCTGTTGGTGGGCCTTGAGGACTGGAGTTGGGGACCCCTGGGTTAGAGGACCTGGTGAGTTCCTGTGTCAGAAGGGTAGAGGGGTAGTTCCTGTCGCTGAACTTCTGCGCCATGGATGCTAGTCTGATTTGTCATGTTTCGGGGTCCATGACAATATGGGAGACTCTTTTGAATTGAGATCGAGGTAGACTATTTTTAGTGGTAGTTGGATGGCAGCTTGAATAGAGTAGTAAACTGTTGCAGTCCGTGGGTTTTGTGTACAGATCCGTTTTGAGGAATCCATTGGCATCTTTCAGTACCAGGGTATACAGAAAGGCTATTTGTGTTTCATGGGAATGAATGGTGAATTTAAGCTCTTGGAAAGTAGAATTGAGGGTGGAAAAGAATGAATCCAGGGTTCCAGATGTCCCTGTCCAAACCAGGAAGATATCGTCTATGTACCTACAGTAATTTAGGACATGTTGGGAAAATAGCTCATTGTTATAGATGTGGTGTAAATCAAAATAATTCATATACGCATTAGCGTGGGCCGGGGCTACATTTGAGCCCATAGCGGTCCCGCATGCTTGGACATAATAGGTGTCCTCGTATAGGAAGTAGTTTTCGATTAGGACTGTTCTCAGGAGATCGAGACAGAAGGAGATGGCATTCCGGGACATATCAGTCTGTTCCAGGAGGTCTCTGGTGGCACACATGCCCTTCTCATGGGTTATTGATGTATATAAGCTGTTAACATCCATGGTGACGAGAAGACTATGGGGAGGTACCGGATGGATCTGTTTAATTTTTTCAAGAAATTGGCTCGTGTCTAATATATAGTTAAGTAAATAAGGCAGCACACTGCAGCGCTAAAACATGCAAACTTGAAAACACGAAATTTGAACTGCATTACTGCACTAGAAATATGAAAAATGAGAGCTTTTAGCGCATAAAAATGGCCAATTTTATGTGTACCTGGTAGCCTGGTGTTTTTTGTTAGTGGTGTCAAAAAATTTTCAAGAAATATGGAGAGTGGTGAAAGAACCGAATCCGTGAAAGCCACGATTGGTCTGCCAGGGGGGTTATTGTTGTGAATTCTGTTGTCGAACTCCCTCCTGTGGTCGTGAATGGTACTTCGGCGAGTTCTGTCTATGGGCTCCCTCTGGTGGCTTTGAGTGAAGCTGCTGCTTCTGAGGTTCCTTACACAGGTGACGTAATTTATCCTTTGGTTGGCTGCTCTATTTAACTCCTCTCAGATCGTTACTCCATGCCAGCTGTCAATGTTTTAGCTTGGTTCAGTTCGCTCCTGGATCTGCCTGGTGACCTGTCTTCTCCTGCAGAAGCTAAGTTCCTTATTGTTATTTTTGCTCATTGTTTCTTTGTCCAGCTGGTTATCCTGATTTTGTCTTGCTAGCTGGAAGCTCTGGGATGCAGAGTGCCCCCCCGCACCGTGAGTCGGTGCGGAGGTCTTTTTTGCACACTCTGCGTGGTCTTTTGTAGGTTTTTGTGCTGACCGCAAAGATTCCTTTCCTATCCTCTGTCTATTTAGTAAGTCTGGCCTCTCTCTGCTGAAACCTATTTCATTTCTGCGTTTGTGACTTTCATCTTTTCTCACAGTCATTATATGTGGGGGGCTGCCTATTCCTTTGGGGAATTTCTCTGTGGCAAGGTAGGCTTTATTTTCTTTCTCTAGGGCTAGCTAGCTCTGAGGCTGTGACAAGGCGCCTAGGGAGCGTCAGGAGCGCTCCACGGCTATTTTTAGTGTGTGTGATAGGATTAGGGCTTGCGGTCAGCAGAGCTCCCACATCCCAGAGCTCGTCCTGTATGAGTTTAACTATCAGGTCGGGTGCTCCTAACCACCAGGTCATAACAGGTTATGAAGGGATTTGTGTATTTTGGGGAGGACATAGAAGACCGGGATGATAGGGTGGGGGTTCTGCAGGAAAGTAGCTGTCTTGCCATCAATGGTTCCGTTGTTCAGGTATGTTTCAATGATGTCCTTAATTTTAGCGGTGATGGCTGCAGTGGGGTCCCTAGGTATGGCCCTATAGGTGTTGGTGTTGGAAAGTTGTCTGAGTATCTCGCCTCGGTATTGCGACCGATCCAAGACAACAGTAGCATCCCCTTTGTCTGCAGGATTTATGGTGATGGCGTTATTGGACCGTATTGAATAGAGTGCCTGTTTCTCTTCAAGTGTCATGTTAGTGTGTGTCGGAAAGAATCCTAATCTCTGTTGGTGTGACAAGGATTTGATGTCCTGATCTACGAGAGAAATGAAAGTTTCGATGGCATGATAGGAGTGTGGAGGTGAAAAAGTGCTAACATCGCGAAGTCCCAGAGATGAAATAGATACTCTCCTCTTTCCTTACAGATTCGTTGAACACCTTGGTGAGTTTCTCCAGATATATAACAATACCTATGCCCACACTCGCCCCATTGCCTGTTATGTCATACACATTGCCTTCTGTAGTCCCCATACTAGTCTATGACACTTGGGCATCCCTCCCATAACATCTTAAAATACCCATTGCCACATCACAGACGTAACTATCTTTTACTTTCAGGATTATTACTATCCCATTGTACTAGCCATTTTTTCATGCTGTCCCTTTCATCATTATATTATGACCCATACGGTGGAACCTAGCCATGTCCTCGGCTCCATTTTATACAGGCACACAGGCCGTGCACATTTCCTAACATGCACCGGCCCTCTGACTATACTCTGCAACTCCAAGTGTCACGTTAGTACCGGACACACAGAATATCGCTGTCCGTGCAGGCGCATTAGTTTCCCTCCAGCCGCTGACACCACTACAGCGCCTGGGGTTCCCTAACAACCTGGCACACACAGGATCGCCGGCCGCGCATGCGCAGTGTCATTTCCAAGCCGCCTGCATCACCCGCAGGTCCTACTTCCGGTGCGTGCATTTAAGGCAAAGCAGCGCCAGTCACGCTACACACTGGCAGCAGGGCGCGGGAGCACCGCTCATTAGCTTGACCTTTAAGGTAATTTCTTCTCCCCTACTCTGCACAGGCCTTGCCACCGCCACTTGACACTTGGATGCCTCTATGAACTATAGGTCCCTTACCTCTCCATACCTTTACTTTTCCACAGACCCCACAACAGGGCAGTCTTTGCGATCTCACATGCAGAGCAACTTGGCACCTAAGGTACATTACATACCATCATATCATTATCATCATATCCTCTATGTACCTCCTTTCACTTACATACTTTTACCATCTTCTCTACAGTGTATGCCTTTATTTCCAAGGATATTTATCCTCTCCTCTGTGCACAACAAAGGTAAAAGTATTTCTACTGCTTCTTCCATGTACGCAGTCATATGATCTGGCTCCCTGAGCCTTTGTTTATCCCTGCAATTATGCTTATATCTACGTTCCCCCCCCCCCCTTTTCCTTGCTGATATACGAGGTGTTTCATGTAAAACGCATATCATGATTGTATCACAGTTACTATGTTTTACTCCCTTTATTTTACCCTTTCCTTTGCTTTCTTCATCCAGGTTGGGAACTTTATTATTTGTATTTTCGTTCTATTCATCGATTTTGAATATTGTTTATTGTATATACTGTATACTTACAGTCATGGCCAAAAGTATTAACACCCCTGCAATTCTGTCAGATAATACCCAGTTTCTTCCTGAAAATGATTGCAATCACAAATTCTTTGGTATTATTATCTTCATTTAATTTGTCTTAAATGAAAAAACACAAAAGAGAATGAAGAAAAAGCAAAACATTGATCTTTTCACACAAAACTCCAAAAATGGGCCAGACAAAAGTATTGGCACCCTCAGCCTAATACTTGGTTGCACAACCTTTAGCCAAAATAACTGCGACCAACCGCTTCCGGTAACCATCAATGAGTTTCTTACAATGCTCTGCTGGAATTTTAGACCATTCTTCTTTGGCAAACTGCCCCAGGTCCCTGATATTTGAAGCGTGACTTCTCCAAACTGCCATTTTTAGATCTCTCCACAGGTGTTCTATGGGATTCAGGTCTGAAGTCATTGCTGGCCACCTTAGAAGTCTCCAGTGCTTTCTCTCAAACCATTTTCTAGTGTTTTTTGAAGTGTGTTTTGGGTCATTGTCCTGCTGGAAGACCTATGACCTCTGAGGGAGACCCAGCTTTCTAACACTGGGCCCTACATTATGCTGCAAAATTTGTTGGTAGTCTTCAGACTTCATAATGCCATGCACACGGTCAAGCAGTCCAGTGCCAGAGGCAGCAAAGCAACCCCAAAACATCAGGGAACCTTCGCCATGTTTGACTGTAGGGACCGTGTTCTTTTCTTTGAATGCCTCTTTTTTTCTCCTGTAAACTCTATGTTGATGCCTTTGCCCAAAAAGCTCTACTTTTGTCTCATCTGACAAGAGAACATTCTTCCAAAACATTTTAGGCTTTTTCAGGTGAGTTTTGGCAAACTCCAGCCTTGCTTTTTTTATGTCTCGGGGTAAGAAGAGGTGTCTTCCTGGGTCTCCTACCATACAGTCTCTTTTCATTCAGACGCTGACGGATAGTACGGGTTGACACTGTTGTACCCTCAGACTGCAGGGCAGCTTGAACTTGTTTGGATGTTAGTCGAGGTTCTTTATCCAACATCCGCACAATCTTGCGTTGAAATATCTTGTCAATTTTTCTTTTCCATCCACATCTAGGGAGGTTAGCCACAGTGCCATGGATTTTAAACTTCTTGATGACACTGCGCACGGTAGACACAGGAACATTCAGATCTTTGGAGATGGACTTGTAGCCTTGAGATTGCTCATGCTTCCTCACAATTTGGTTTCTCAAGTCCTCAGACAGTTCTTTGGTCTTCTTTCTTTTCTCCATGCTCAATGTGATACACACAAGGACACAGGACAGAGGTTGAGTCAACTTTAATCCATGTCAACTGGCTGCAAGTGTGATTTAGTTATTGCCAACACCTGTTAGGTGCCACAGGTAAGTTACAGGTGCTGTTAATTACACAAATTAGGGAAGCATCACATGATTTTTCAAACAGTGTGAATACTTTTGTCCACCCCCTTTTTTATGTTTGGTGTGGAATTATATCCAATTTGGCTTTAGGACAATTCTTTTTGTGTTTTTTCATTTAAGACAAATTAAATGAAGATAGTAATACCAAAGAATTTGCGATTGCAATCATTTTCAGGAAGAAACTGAGTATTATCTGACAGAATTGCAGGGGTGTTAATACTTTTGGCCATGACTGTATATATTTTGTTTTTTATTTTTTCCATAGCGATTGTATGATTAAGGCTTTGGTAGGGCCGAAAAGTCATAATTACCTCTGGTCGCTTTCATGTCACACTGTTATTTTGTTAATAAATTCTTCACCATTCGCAAAATACATACAGAGTGTGCGGTGTACTATATTCTCTATGTACATGGGGCTTACACAGCCCACTACACCTGCACCTCGCTCCCTTATTATCCTGAGTGCGTGCCAATTTTCTTTACATAAACTGTAGTGAAACACTTGGGGGTTCAAAGTTCTCAAAACACGTCTAGATAAGTTCCTTGGGGGGTCTAGTTTCCAATATGGGCTCACTTGTGGGGGTTTCTACTGTTTAGGTACATTAGGGGCTCTGCAAACGCAATGTGACGCCTGCAGACCAATCCATCTAAGTTTGCATTCCAAATGATGCTCCTTTCCTTCCGAGCTCTGCCATGTGCTCAAACGGTGGTTCCCCCCCACATATCATGTATCAGCGTACTCAGGACAAATTGGAAAACAATATTTAGGGTCCAATTTCTCCTGTTACCCTTGGAAAAATACAAAACTGGGGGCTAAAAAATAATTTTTGTGGAAAAAAATATATTTTTATTTGCACGGCTCTGAGTTATAAACTGTAGTGAAACACTTGGGGGTTCAAAGCTCTCACAACACATCTAGATGAGTTCCTTAGGGGGTCTACTTTCCAAAATGGTGTCACTTGTGGGGGGTTTCTACTGTTTAGGTACATTAGGGGCTCTGCAAACGCAATGTGATGCCTGCAGACCATTCCATCTAAGTCTGCATTCCAAATGATGCTCCTTCCCTTCCGAGCCCTCCCATGCGCCCAAACGGTGGTTCCCCCCACATATGGGGTATCAGCGTACTCAGGACAAATTGGACAACAACTTTTGGGGTCCAATTTCTCCTATCACCCTCGGGAAAATACAAAACTGGGGGCTAAAAAATAATTTTTGTGGGAAAAAATTTTTGCTTTATTTTTATGGCTCTGCATTATAAACTTCTGTGAAGCCCTTGGTGGGTCGAAGTGCTCACCACACATCTAGATAAGTTCCTTAGGGGTCTACTTTCCAAAATGGTGTCACTTGTGGGAGGTTTCAATGTTTAGGCACATCAGTGGCTCTCCAAATGCAACATGGCGTCCCATCTCAATTCCTGTCAATTTTGCATTGAAAAGTCAAACGGCGCTCCTTCCCTTCCGAGCTCTCCCATGCGCCAAAACAGTGGTTTACCCCCACATATGGGGTATTAGCGTACTCAGGACAAATTGTACAACAACTTTTGGGGTCCAATTTCTTCTCTTACCCTTGGGAAAATAAAAAATTGGGGGCGAAAAGATAATTTTTGTGAAAAAATATGATTTTTTTATTTTTACAGTTCTGCATTATAAACTTCTGTGAAGCACTTGGTGGGTCAAAGTGCTCACCACACCTCTAGATAAGTTCCTTAGGGGGTCTACTTTCCAAAATGGTGTCACTTGTGGGGGTTTCAATGTTTAGGCACATCATTGGCTCTCCAAACGTAACATGGTGTCCCATCTCAATTCCACTCAATTTTGCATTCGCTTCCGAGCTCTGTCATGCACCCAAACAGTGGTTTACCCCTACATATGGGGTATCGGCGTACTCAGGACAAATTGTACAACAACTTTTGGGGTCCATTTTCTCCTGTTACCCTTGGTAAAATAAAACAAATTGGAGCTGAAGTAAATTTTTTGTGAAAAAAAGTTAAATGTTCATTTTTATTTAAATATTCCAAAAATTCCTGTGAAACACCCGAAGGGTTAATAAACTTCTTGAATGTGGTTTTGAGCACCTTGAGGAGTGCAGTTTTTAGAGTGGTGTCACAATTGGGTATTTTCTATCATATAGACCCCTCAAAATGACTTCAAATGAGATGTGGTCCCTAAAAATAAAGGTGTTGTAAAAATGGGAAATTGCTGGTCAACTTTTAACCCTTATAACTCCCTAAACAAAAAAAATTTTGGTTCCAAAATCGTGCTGATGTAAAGTAGACATGGGAGAAATGTTATTTATTAAGTATTTTGTGTGACATATCTCTGTGATTTAATTGCGTAAAGATTCGAAGTTGGAAAACTGCAAAATTTTCAAAATTTTCGCCAAATTTCCATTTTTTTCACAAATAAACGCAGGTAATATCAAAGAAGTTTTACCACTATCATGAAGTAGAATATGTCACAAGAAAACAGTGTCAGAATCACTGGGATCCATTGAAGCGTTCCAGAGTTATAACCTCATAAACGGACAGTGGTCAGAATTGTAAAAATTGGCCTGGTCATTAACGTGCAAACCACCATTGGGGGTAAAGGGGTTAATATTTTTAGAAGTTGGAATGGGTTTTTTAGATTTGGCTATCTTAGGAGGATATCTGTTTGTGCAGGTAACTATTAATGTGCAGAATTATTAGGCAACTTAATAAAAACCAAATATATTCCCATCTCACTTGTTTATTTTCACCAGGTAAACCAAAATAACTGCACAAAATTTAGAAATAAACATTTCTGACAAGCCAAAACAAACCCCCCAAAATTAGTGACCAATAAAGTCACCCTTCTTTATGATGACACTCAGCCTTCCATCCATAGATTCTTTCAGTTGCTTGATCTGTTTACGATCAACATTGCATGCAGCAGCCACCACAGCATCCCAGACACTGTTCCGAGAGGTGTACTGTTTTCCCTTCCTGTAGATCTCACATTTTATGAGGGACCACAGGTTCTCTATGGGGTTCAGATCAGGTGAACAAGGGGGCCATGTTATTTTTTCTTCTTTGAGACCTTTACTGGCCAGCTACGCTGTGGAGTAGTTGGAGGCATGTGATGGAGCATTGTCCTGCATGAAAATCATGTTTTTCTTGAATGATACTGACTTCTTCCTGTACCACTGCTTGAAGAAGTTGTCTTCCAAAACCTGGCAGTGGGTCTGGGAGTTGAGCTTCACTCCATCCTCAACCCGAAAAGGTCCCATCATCTTTGATGATACCAGCCCATACCAGTATCCCACCTCCACCTTGCTGGCGTCTGAGTGGAGCTCTCTGCCCTTTACTGATCCAGTCTCTGGCCCATCCATCTGGCCCATCAAGAGTCACTCTCATTTTATCAGTCCATAAAACCTATGAAAAGTCAGTCTTAAGATATTTCTTGGCCCAGTCTTGACGTTTTATCTTATGTTTCTTGTTCAAAGGTTGTCATTTTTCAGCCTTCCTTACCTTTGCCATGTCCCTGAGTATCGCACACCTTGTGCTTTTTGTTACTCCAGTAACATTGCAGCCCTGAAATATGGCAAAACTAGTGGTAAATGGCATCTTGGCAGCTTAACGCTTGATTTTCCTCAATTCATGGGCAGTTATTTTGCGCTTTTTTTGCCTAACACGCTTTTTGCATCCCTGTTGGCTTTTTGCCATGAAACGCTTGATTGTTCAGTGATCACGCTTCAAAAGGTTGGCAATTTCAAGACTGCTGCATCCCTCTGCAAGACATCTCACAATTTTGGACATTTCAGAGCCTATTAAATCTCTCTTCTGACCCATTTTGCCAAAGGAAAGGAAGTTGCCTAATAATTAAGCACACCTTATATAGGGTGTTGATGTCATTAGATAACACCCCTCCTCATTACAGAGATGCACATGACCTGATTTACTTAATTGGTCGTTGGCTCTCAAACCTGAACAGCTTGGAGTAGGACAACATGTATAAAAAGTTTCATGTGATCAAAATACAACTTGCCTAATAATTCTGAACAAAGTGTATTGTGGCGATGATCTGCTTTTGTTTTGTAATGTAGGGGAGACATTCTGTCACTAGGTTTGAGCAATGAGAACACAAGATTGCCCAGGAGGTTATTACCAGAAATCTTGCCACTCAATGTGCTTCTATGCATCTGTGATGAAGGCCCTTGAATGGCAGCTAGTTATTAGAGTGTCTTACAAAAGGAAATTACCCGGTCGGCTCTGTTACAGGGCATCAAAGATGACAAACAGTTTTCTGGCTGTAAAGTCATTATTTCTTCTGGCTGTTGATATAATACAATAGGCAAAAACTTTATAGTCCAAAGGTAAATATGGGAAATCATGCTCTTTACAGTTTCAGAATTCTTAATAGTGCTTTCTTTGAAACAGAGCAATTTCCTTAAAGGTGTTGTACAGAGTTAGAAAAACATGACTGAATTTTTCCAGGAACATTGTCACACTTGTCCGTGGTTTGTGTCCGCTCATTTGAGGTCACTGGAGTTGAACCACGAACAAGTCTAATGCTATTTCTTAAAAAAAGCAGTGATGTTCTCATAACCTGTACAACTCCTTTAATATGCTAATATCCTCAAACTGCATTTTATTAAATTCATATTAATTAATTACTTTTCCAAAAGCCATCCGTTAACTGCTTAATGTATTTGTTGGAGGACATTTTTGCAGTCTATATGGCTGATAAAATAACTGATGAAGGTATATAGTTGAATGACAAGGTTATATTTAATTGCAAAAATAATGTTTGCTGTAAGGAAGCATTCTTCATATACCCCTGCTAATGATTAGGCATGTCCTTTCATAAAGCACTCACTTGTATTTCAAGTGTAGTAGAGCTGAACCTTTAATTGTTAATTGTCAATGTAAAATATAGGAGCTGCTCATTTAAGAATTTCTGTTCCAATAGATAAATCTGACTGTAAAACTAATCAGTTCATCAGCAATGCCTGCTTAGGCTTTCTAAAGGTACCGTCACATTAAGCGACGCTGCAGCGATATAGACAACGATGCCGATCGCTGCAGCGTTGCTGTTTTGTCGTTGTGTGGTCGCTGGAAAGCTGTCACACAGACAGCTCTCCAGCGACCAACGATGCCGAAGTCCCCTGGTAACCGGAATGTAAGTATGTAGTGGGTTTTTTTTTTACATTTACAATGGTAACCAGGGTAAACATCGGGTTACTAAGTGCGGCCCTGTGCTTAGTAACCCGATGTTTACCCTGGTTACAAGTGAAGACATCGCTGAATCGGCGTCACAAACGCCGATTCAGCGATGTCAGCGGGTGATCCAGCGACAAAATAAAGTTCTCGCCTTCTAGCTCCGACCAGCGATCTCACAGCAGGATCCTGATCGCTGCTGCCTGTCAAAGACAACGATATCACTATCCAGGATGCTGCAACGCCACGGATCGCTATCGTTATCGTTCTAAAGTCGCTCAGTGTGATGGTACCTTAAAGAACACCACACAATGGACCTGATCCTTTATTTCCGTTTTACTTTTTGTATTGTGATATTCACTGATGTTATTTGCGCCAAATTCATCAACATGGTTCACAAATTTGTTGCAAAGTAAAAAAAATGTTCTTTTTTAATTCAACCCATCTTGCGACTTTACAAAAAGTTACTAAAAGTTATAAATCCTTTGAATAGTCGCAAAAATACACCACACTGAAAACTCATCCAGATGTGCCAAAAAATGAGACTTTTGGTAAAAGTCGCATTTCATGAATCTGTCTAAAAAATATGGATGAGTAAAAATTAAGAAAAACAACATAAAGAGTGGTGCAAAACCTATATAAATTTATGCGCAAGTACTAAAGGAAAAAAAATATTCCAGAGAAGTGGAGAATCAACAAAGATGAACGAGGAACTGTATCTAACAATTTCCAGCAATATTTTAGGAACTTCTTTTAGCGCGGTGAAGAATTATAGAATATAGAAAAATGACATCCATCAGAAACCATTGGATAAAGAAGCAATGTGATGTCACTCTACACAAAAAACTGCAACCTAGAAAACCCAAAGCCAGGAGCAGTTTTTACAGTTTCATCCCGTATAAACACACAATGCTCAAAAAACTCTTTGGGGCCAGCTCATTAAATAGTTTGCAGTACATAACTGGCATGAAAGTTTGAGATGTCACAAAAAAATTTGCACATACTATCGTTGAGCAAAACTTGGCAACTTTTTTTGCTTTTTACACCAGCTACATCAACTTTTTGGAAAGTTGGCAGAACTTAACTAGAGGAGTGTGGTGTTGGGCAGCCCAACAAATTTATTATAATTTAAACCATAAAAATTGCTGAAACCCAAGTTTAAAATGACCTCTGTAAATCAACTTTTGAGTCAGAAAAAATTAAATTTTATATTTCCCAGGATGAAAGTGGCCTTTTGCATGTGCCTGACCTGGAGCCTGGAGGCACTTCATCATAACAAGTATTCCACTGCAGAATATGTTGGTGCCACACATACGTAAGGTATAAAAACTGTACACCAGTTTATATCCATATTGGCATGTTTCTTGAACTCCTTCTCAACCTTGGACGTACCCAGTACATTATGGTTGGTAAGTATTCTCCGACCTAGGACATTCTGGGTACATCATGGCTAAAATGCGGCACCACGACCTCAGTCGTGGTGATCGCATTAAGGTGCCTGCTGTTTCTAACAGCAGGGCACCTGAAAGTGCCGTCTGAACAGCCAATCACAGTGTTTCAGTATTTCATTCAATTAAATTGCCTGAAAGACCACCAATTTTAGGTTACAGCCTAGCAACTATGGCGTCTCCAAAGCCAACTCAGAGTACAGAGACACGAACTGAACTGTCAGTGACCAGTCTGCACTTCCTCATTCTGGCTTCCAGATGTGAGGAGAGCAGTCACTGAGAGTTCTGGGACACTTTGCTGGGACCTGTGGTACCACATACTTTTTCAAGCCTATGCATTTACTGCTGGTGTTCATGCTGCTGCTGAAGAAAGAAGACTTTCCTGACCATTCCCTGATCCATTCCCGATCCCTTATCTTTTCTAATCCACCCTAGTCCCACTCTCCCCCTTTTTCCCTCCTTTCCCCCACACCACACAAGTGAAAAAACGTAATCACGTTAGTCCCACATACGGTATTCAGCGGAGGAGGCATACGCCTTACTTGCCTCCGACACTGATAGTGAGGGAGAGGATGCCACCTTCCTTTATTTTTCATCCTCCTCTTCTTCGTGTGATACCAAACTGCCACGCAAATGCCCCAGGACAAAACATGAACCAACGCCCACTGTTACTGACCCCATTTGTACCTCACCCACTGAGATTATGAGCCACAGATTCCTCATTTTATGGGGCAATCAGGAATTCAATTTTACACCACCGGCCTCACAGAAATAGACTTTTTCAAAGCCTTTTTCTCTGAGGATTTTGTAAATCTCATGGTGACCAAGATAAAATTGTACAACCAGCAATTTTTGACCCAATACACCACTACTTCATTTTCTAACTGGACCCCTGTAGACACAGAATGAAGACGTTTTGGGGCCTGGTCCTTCACATGGGGTTAGTGGAGAAGCCAGAACTTTGGCAATATTGGATTGCTGAAGTTCTATACAACAATCCATGGCTATGACCCAAACCCTTTTGAGGCCATCCACAAATTTTTGCATTACAGCGCTGAGGTGTACATTCTCCAAAGGGACATTTGTGTGGATAAGTTCCTAATACATTTCAAGGGGTGGCTCAAATTTAAGCAATACCTGCCCAGTAAGAGGGCCAGATATGGCATTAAACTCTACAAACTGTGCGATTGTACCTCAAGGTACACCCACAGGTCTAAAGTTTATGAATGGAAAGAAAACCCAAATTCAACTCCCTGAATGCCCCTCTGTCCTGGGAGTGAGTGTAAAAATTGAGTGGGATTTGGTGCATCCACTGCTGGATCAAGGTTATCACCCCTATGCAGATAAATTTTATACCACGGGGTAGTGATACGTTACCTTCATGTGCAGGCACACTAGTGCTTGTAAGTATATATTACAAGTATATGTAAGTATATATGCAAGTATATATTACTCTAACATAGATCTATTCGCACTTTAGAAGTTTCCGTCTCTATTTCCAGTACGGCAACCTTCATCTGCAGGCACACTAGTATTTGCATAATACATTCATTGCTATATCATAGTTTTACTTGCACCTTAGAGGCTCCGTCTCCATTTTCAGTGCTGTAACATTAATACAGCTAATGTGACAAGTAATACATACACTGAATAATAAGGAGCGGTAAAACCATTGTTTAAACTATGATCATGAGATAATACGAACAGATGTATATATATAATAACTGCATGAAATAATAGATTGACAGTCTAAAATTAATTGTATGCACTTGCATTTTATATATATTTTTTGATTACTGTCGATTTATTTATGGACCATTCATCTTAGCTTGATACTTCATATGCAACTTTGATAGATTAATTGTTTCCAGCGTTCTTTTGAGTCCAGCTTATGCATATATATATATATATATATATATATATATATATATATATATAAGTTTGGGCACCCCTATTAATCTTAAGCTTAATGTTTTATAAAAATTGTTTTTTTTTGCAACAGCTATTTCAGTTTCATATATCTAATAACTGTTGGACACAGTAATGTTTCTGCCTTTAAATAAGGTTTATTGTACTAACAGAAAAATGTGCAATCTGCATTCAAACAAAATTTGACAGGTGCATAAGTATGGGCACCCTTATCTATCATTTTCTTGTATTAAATACTTCTACCTACTTTTTACTGACTTACTAAAGCAATTTTTTTTTGGCTTTCTAACCTCATTGAGCTTTGAACTTCATAGCCAGGTGTATGCAATCATGAGAAAAGCTACTTAAAGTGGCCACTTGCAAGTTGTTCTCCTGTTTGAACCTCCTCTGAAGAGTGGCATCATGGGCTCCTCAAAACAACTGTCTAATGATCTGAAAACAAAGATTATTTAAAGGGACACTGTCACCTGAATTTGGAGGGAACAATCTTCAGCCATGGAGGCGGGGTTTTTGGGTGTTTGATTCACCCTTTCCTTACCCGCTGGCTGCATGCTGGCTGCAATATTGGATTGAAGTTCATTCTCTGTCCTCAATAGTACACGCCTGCGCAAGGCAAGATTGCCTTGTGCAGGCATGTACTACGGAGGACAGAGAATGAACTTCAATCCAATATTGCAGCCAGCATGCAGCCAGCGGGTAAGGAAAGGGTGAATCAAACACCCAAAAACCCCGCCTCCATGGCTGAAGATTGTTCCCTCCAAATTCAGGTGACAGTGTCCCTTTAACATAGTTGTTCAGGGGAAGGATACAAAAAGCTGTCTCAGAGATTTAACCTGTCAACTTCCACTGTGAGGAACATAGTAAGGAAATGGAAGAACACAGGTACAGTTCTTGTTAAGGCCAGTAGTGGCAGGCCAAGAAAAACATCAGAAAGGCAGAGAAGAAGAATGGTGAGATGAGTCAAGGACAATCCTCAGACCACCTCCAGAGAGCTGCAGCATCAACTTGCTGTAGATGGTGTCACTGTGCATTGGTCAACTATACAACGCACTTTGCACAAGGAGAAGCTGTATGGGAGAGTGATGCGAAAGAAGCCGTTTCTGCAAGCACGCCACAAGCAGAGTCGGCTGAGGTATGCAAAAGCACATTTGGAGAAGCCAATTTCTTTTTGGAAGAAGGTCCTGTGGACTGATGAAACCAAGATTGAGTTGTTTGGTCATACAAAAAGGCGTTATGCATGGCGGCCAAAAAACACAGCATTCCAAGAAAAACACTTGCTACCCACAGTAAAATTTGGTGGAGGTTCCATCATGCTTTGGGGCTGTGTGGCCAATGCCAGCACCGGGAATCTTGTTAAAGTTGAGGGACGCATGGATTCCTCTCAGTATCAGCAGATTCTTGACAATAATGTTCATAAATCAGTGACAAAGTTGAAGTTACGCAGGGGATGGATCTTTCAGCGAGACAATGATCCAAAACACTACTCCAAATCTACTTAGGCATTCATGCAGAGGAACAATTACACTGTTCTGGAATGGCCATCCCAGTCCCCAGACCTGAATATCATTGAACATCTGTGGGATCATTTGAAGAGGGCTGTCCATGCTCGGCGACCAGCAAACTTAACTGTACTGGAATTGTTTTGTAAAGAGGAATTGTCAAAAATACCTTCATCCAGGATCCAGGAACTCATTAAAAGCTACAGGAAGCGACTAGAGGCTGTTATTTTTGCAAAAGGAGGATCAACTAAATATTAATGTCACTTTTCTGGTGGGGTGCCCATACTTATGCACATGTCAAATTTTGTTTGAATGCAGATTGCACATTTTCTGTTAGTACAATAAACCTCATTTCAAGGCAGAAACATTACCGTGTCCAACAGTTATTAGATATATGAAACTGAAATAGCTGTTGCAACGTTAACAATGCAATAATTAAAGCGAAATAAGACGACCCTGCTCGTGAGAGCTTACAATCTACAATCATATATATATATATATATATATATATATATATATATATACATATATATATGTGTGTCTGCCTGTGATGTTGACTTAATACAGGTTTTTAATAAATATTGCCATCAATAATAACATATCACTTTGTTTGTGTTCCCATGCTTGGATTTTTAATATATGTTTTTTTTTAAATATTTTGTAATAATATTTATTTTTTATCAAAAAAATTTTTTGCAATGGACCCTCTTTTCACCTTCGAATTTACATCCCTGAAGGGGTTTGTGGTAATATTATATGGTCATTAGAGGAAGTTATTACCCTTCAAAATATGTGGCTTATTCAATAAATGATTTAAGATTGTATTGATACATTTTATACCAGTATCCCACTCTTCAAATCCCTCTCTGCACGAGTGACCACAAAAAAAGCTACTGTCCGCAAAAATCAGAAAGGTCTCCCTTAGATGCTAATTGGGCATTTGCTTAGAAAGCAGAGCCCAATGTAGCGACAACATGCTTGGGGTCAAGTACAAGGACAAGAGAGATGTCCTTTTCTTGACCATCATACATGGTGACGGCAGCCCCCCACTACTGCACGAGGTACCCCTACACAGGTTCCCCAAACCAAATTGTGTACTGGTGTACAAGAAGAACATGGGGGGAGTTGGTTTCTCTGATCAAGTCCTCCAGCCGTATTGTGACAGGAGAAAAGCTAAGGTATGGAACAAGAAGCTGGCCACGCACATCATACAGATGCCAATGTACAATGCTTACGTGTTATCATGATGTGTAGGTCAGACCGGTACCTACATTCAGTTTAAGGATTTAGTGATTAAGGCCCTAATATTTGGCATTCAGGACGGAGCCGACCCCAGTACTTAAGTACTTCTGGAACTAAAGCTGCTCATATAATACCAGGCCAACATTTTGTCAGTGAGGTCCCGCAAACCTCAAGAAAGGAAGATTGCAAAAAAAAGGTGTTTAGTGTGTTACAGAAGGAGGATAAGAAAGGAAGCCATTTGGTAATGCGACACCTGCCCTGATAAACTTTGCCTGTCTATAAAAGAAAGCTTCAATCTGTACCACACATCCATGGACTAATTTTTGACAAATACAACTCACATATGCCAACCTGCAGTACACTACACAACTCACGTATGCCAATCTGATGCATTCTGCACAATTTATGTATGCCGCCACATTATAAAATTCACATACCAGGAAAACACTGGATCAATTCCAATATAGGGTCACTTGTGGGGGGTTCTACTGTTTAGGCACATCATGGGCTCTCCTAATGTGACATGACGACCGCAGACCATTCAATCAAAGTCTGCATTCCAAAACATCACTTCTACCCTGATTTTTATTATTTTCAGGACTCAGCACTATAATTTTCAGTGAAGCATCAGGGGGTTCAAAGTGCTCACCACATATCTGCATAAATTACTTATGGCAGTGTTCCCCAAGTGCGGTCCTCAAGAGCCACCAACAGGTCATGTTTTCAGGATTTCCTTGGTAAACACTTAGGGGGTCTAGTTTCCAAAATGGAGTTACTTATGGGGGATTTCCACTGTTTAGGCACATGAGTAACTCTCTAAAAGCGACCTGATGCCCGCAGACCATTCTATCAAAGTTTGCATTCCAAAATATCACTCTTTCCCTTCCAAGTTCTGCTGTGTGCTCAGTGGCTTTCCCCCACATATGGGGTATCGACATACTCATGAAAAATTGCAAAGCAATTGTTGGGGTCCATTTTTTTCTGTAACCCTTGTGAAAATAAAAACTTTGGGGCTAAAAGATCATGTTTTGGAAAAAAATTTGATTTTTTAAAAATATGTCACGGTTCTATGTTGTAAACTTCTGTGAAGCGAATGCTTAGCTACTTTTAGTCAGTGCCAGTGATGCAGTTGTAGTCACCGCTCTCTATACGCAGAGCGATGACTGAAACCGCGCAGGCACCACTCCCATGACTGAACACCAAATGCTGCTGGGAGGAATAAAGTTAATTTTAAGGGAGGTTTAACCCCTTAGTGACAGAGCCAATTTGGTACTTAATGACCGAGCCAACTTTTACAATTCTGACCACTGTCACTTTATAAGGTTATAACTCTGGAACGCTTTAAAGGATCCCACTGATTCTGAGACTGTTTTTCATGACATATTGTACTTTATGTTAGTGGTAACATTTCTACAATATAAAAAATATTAAATTATTTAAAAAAAACGGAAAAATATCGAAAATTTTAAAAATTTTGCAATTTTCAAACTTTGAATTTTTATGCCCTTAAATCAGAGAGATATGTCAAACAAAATAGTTAATAAATAACATTTTCCACATGTCTACTTTACATCTGCACAACTTTGGAAACAATTTTTTTTTGTTATGAAGTTATAAGGGTTAAAAATTGACCAGCGATTTCTCATTTTTACAACAAAATTTACAAAACCATTTTTTTTACAGACCATCTCACATTTAAAGTCATTTTGAGGGGTGTACATGACAGAAAATACTCAAACTTGACACCATTCTAAAAACTACACCCCTCAAGGTGCGCAAAACCACATTCAAGAAGTTTATTAACCCTTTATGTGCTTCACAGGAACTGAAATTGTGGAAGGAAAAAATGAACATTTAACTTTTTTTTTGCAAACATTTTATTCAGAACCAATTTTTTTTATTTTCGCAAGTGTAAAACGAGAAAATGAACCACAAATTTTTTTTTTCAATTTCTCCTGAATACACTGATACCCCCAATGTGGGGGTAAACCATTGTTTGGGCGCATGGCAGGGCTTGGAAGAGAAGGAGCACCGTTTGACTTTTTCAATGCAGAATTGGCTGGAATTGAGATCGGATGTCATGTCTCGTTTGGAGAACCCCTGATGTGCCTAAACAGTGGAAGCCCCCACAAGTGACACCATTTTGGAAAGTAGACCTCTTAAGGAACTTATCTAGATGTGTGGTGAGCACTTTGAACCCCCAAGTGCTTCACAGAAATTTATAATGTAGAGCCGTGAAAATAAAAAATCATTTTTTTCCTCAAAAATGATTTTTTTAGCCCGCAATTTTTTATTTTCTCCTAATCCCAACCCGATCCATAATCCTAATCACAACCCTAACCTCAAAACACCCCTAACCCTAACCCTGACCATAACCCTAATCAAAACCCAAAGCCCAACACACTCCTAATCCTAATCTCAACCCTAACCTCAAACCAAACCCTAATCCCAACCCTAATCCCTATACACCCCTAGCCCTAATCCAAACCCTAACCTTAACCCTAATTCCAACCCTAACCCTAATGCCAACCCTAACCCTAATACCAACCCTATTCCCAACTCTAACCCTAACCCTAATTGGAAAATGGAAATACATACTTTTTTTATTTTATTATTTTTTCCTAAATAGGGGGGTGATAAAGGAGGGGGTTATATTTTGTTCACTGTGATAGGATCTATCACAGTGACCGAAATGAAACAAGAGGAAGAACCTTCCTCTGCCGGCCAGATCATGGCAGGCGCACTGCGCATGCGCCCACCATTTTCTTACTGGAGGAAGAAGCCGGCGGCCAGGAGGACCCAGGGACACCGGTAAGTATAACAGGGTCCCTGATCCCCCTATTTCTCTGTCCTCTGATGTGCGATCATCAAAAGGGGTTAAAGTGTGGGTGCCAGGTAGGTTCAGAACGCTATTAATCTGTAGATTAGCCCCATATCTTCAGGTTAATAGCCCTTTTTCAGGTGACATGTTCCCTTTAAATTTCTTTGATATATGTCAAGTAACTGACATATAGTATATTCTCTGTAAGTAACAGTCATTTCCACATGTCAACAAGAGTACCTACACTGACCTTTGTTCATGTTTCCTGAAGAGCCAAGACTATTTTTCTTTAATGCATTCTCTTAACATGAGTTCATAGCAGGGTTTTTTTCTTAGAATAGAATGGCTATTAATCTTCTGGCAAAAGGGAAAGTCAGTTCTGTTTTTTATCAAGCACTGAATCCAGTCGCTCCAGGGCTACACATGTAATTGACATTTTGTTATTTTTGTGCAACGTTCAGGTTACTGTGACAATCATAGAAATGGTTACATTGTAACATCAAATTAATTACCGTAATGTACATTGGTATTTTATTTATTTATTTTTTTTACAGTACATCTGAAATGTTCCAGAATGTTAAGGTTAAATTAAATGTGTGAACATACATAAGTAATAATTTCTTTTCAGTGAAAAAGTAACAATAAGTATTTAAGTTTTGTAAAACTACTGGGAAGAAATTTTCACCAGGGGAAGAACCTGCAATCATTATTTCTATCCAATTTGTTCTATATTAACCCTGTTGCTAAGGTGAATCTGACCAGACTTTGAGCACCTTGTTCTCTGATTTGAAGCTGGTAATGCAAAATAACCTCAACCCACAGGATTAAAAAAAGGTTTCCACGAAAGGCAATGATGTCCTTACTAACACCAATGACCTCACATAGTCCGAAGACTGTTACTGAGTAAGAAACTACAGTCAGACTGTTCTAGTGACATCATGGCTCCCAACAAAAGTTATGTTCGACCTCAGGCCTATGTTCTCAATTGGGACAATAGTTTCTGTGGAACTGACTTGTGGTCAGCTCCAGCTGCTGAGCCTTATGTCACCAACAAACATCCAAGGATTCAAGTCCTCTGCTCTGGAAATACACCATGTTCTGCATTTTTAATGGAGTACATGATGTGACTTTTAAAAATAACAAACGTGATGAAAAGCCTGTAATCAATTAGGTACTGTAATATCCCCTTTTGAAGGAAGAGCACCAGAATGCTAACCTACTTTGCAGCATAGTATGCTTGAAAAAAATATGCCCGTCAATTCAACCAAGATTTGAAAAAAGGAATATATCCATACTGCATGATCCAGTCTTTTCTTTCTAAACAGCAAGTGTTTCCCTCCTGACCCTGAGTGACAATCAACTAGATCAACATTCAGAATAATAATTTCACACATGTAGATAAATGCATTGACTGTTCTTGTGGTGACCAGCTCTTGGTTATAACATCTGTGCAGGTTACTGTGCCTTCTGTTTCCGCATTGGCGATTTTGTTGCTGGCAACACATGACATCAGCATGCCTGTTTTATTCCTTGGAATTTTGGTGCCTCTAAATCAGAGAGCTATATTGTAAACTTTTGTCCTGGGAGAGCTGTCAGCTATTTAAACTCCTGAAGCTCCAACTTCCACTGTAATTCACTAAGTTCTTTTTAACTGGTCTAGAGCACTATTCTTTGCTTTTGTCGTGTCCTTCTAATTTTCCACCTTTCTTTCTGATTTTGTCTCTGACATGACCTCTTAGGATCGACCCATTCTTGTCATCAGCTTGCTCCATTAGGCGGTAGCTGACTTTTTGGCCTGCTCCTACTGATGCACTTATCCAACCTCCAAATCTACCTCAGTTCTTATTCAGTGAGAATCTTGCTCCTATCAAGATTGTCAATGCCCTAAAAGTTGCATTTTGCTGTTCCAAAACTGTAATATGAGCTTCCAGGGGGCAACATGCTCACAACTTTCAAAGCGGTATTCACCCAGGAACATCTGCTCCTGTTGTGCATACATATTTCAGACTATAATAATCTATATGCCGAGCCAGGGTGCAAGGAAGTATAAGGTGAAGTTCAGAGCAAAACTATGAAAATCATAACAAAGAAGAAGAGCCAAAAGAACCAAAATTACTAAAGATATAAAGTTTATTGATTCACAATAAAATATATAATCATAACGTATGGAAAATTATACAGGGAAAGGACAATAGTAAGCCGAAAGATGGGACCATGGTGGTAAAACAGGCTAACAGAATGTAAAGATCCCCAGGCCAAGTCAGCATGACAAACGGGTCATAAAGTGCAAATGCATTAGGCTATAATGTGTATCACTGTGCAGTGACAATATAATTACCATAAGTGGTAAGACACTTATTGCACATAGAATACATAGAGGCTAGCAGCCATCATAAGAAAAAGAGTGCAGGACCAGAAGTCATTGGTGTAAAGTACAAAGAAGCCAGAGGGATTACCTTTAATACCGTGGAGCCACCCACCCCAATGCGCATTTCGGCAATAGTGCCTTCTTCCGGGGGTATCAGACTATGCATTGTAGGAAACCTCAAATCCTGCTATACATTATTCAAACAAATAAAATAGTCAGAATGAATAAAACTTGATGCAAAATGAAAAAAATAAGTATTTACCTGTATTGAACTTCTGCTTTCAACTCCAATTTTTTAACTCCATTTTGTGCACAAACCAAGCATATATCACCAAGTCTTGACTGTGGTATTTGGTACTCACTGCACATGTTGCATATTGCACCCCCACTTTTGAACCCATTGGTTCAGTATAAGAGCTGAACAATTCTCCATTTAATTATACTAATGTCATGGTGATGGTGATCATCAGACACCAGCATATGTCCATTAATACTAAACTGGTTCCTCCATTTGCTTCTCTGTACTACTCTGTGCTCATTAATAAGATATACCCTTTTCTCTAAGTCAGACCACTTTGTTGAGCAAATTAGAAAAAGTAGTTAAAACATATAATGAATGTGGTGCAAGCCAATGTCACAATTTTTGGCACAAATTAAGCCAGAATTTTTGCATACCATATTTAGCTTTATAAATTTCACTAATTGTAAGTTTTGATGTATGCTAAATTCTTCCTGATATTTTTTACATATACCGTTCCAGACTGTCACACCAGTGACTCGAGGTTAGTAAGCGCCATCTTGCTCACTACGTGTGCCATTCTGCTCTTCCCAGTGTATGACCATTTTCACCGAGCTGCCTTCCAGCACTGTTGCATCTCCTGTTAGCCTCCACCCAGTTAGGCTGGTTTCACATTTGCGTTTAAAAACGCAGTGTTTTAAACGCAAACGCATGTGGTGAAAAAAACGCATGTAAACGCATTAAAACGCCGCGTTTTTTAGACGCATGCGTTTTTGCATGTTTTAATACAAGTGCGGCGTTTTGACGCGTTTACATGCGTTTTTTCCTGCGTTTGTGTTTTTAAAACGCATGATGAGAAGTGTGTGACAGCTGCCAATCATCAAAATCAACAAGAAAATCCACTTTAAACATAAATAGCTAGGGTTAGGGTTAGGATCCCTAGTAACCCTAGAGATCCTAACCCTAACCCTAACCCTAAGGGATCCTAACCCTAAGGGATCCTAACCCTAACCCTAAGGGATCCTAACCCTAACCCTAAGGGATCCTAACCCTAACCCTAACCCTAAGGGATCCTAACCCTAACCCTTAGGGTTAGGGTTAGGATCCCTTAGGGTAAGGGTTAGGGTTGGCTTATCAGTGTGCATTCTTGTCTTTTTCTATTAAAACGCATGCGTTTATAAACGCATGCAAACGCATGTGCTTAAAAACGCATGCGTTTACATGGACAGCAATAGGTTTTTTTGCCGCGAAAAACGCATTCGTTTTTTTGCGGCAAAATGCTGCTAGAAATTACTACATGTTGCATTTCTGCAACACAACGCATGCATAGAAAAGACGCATGCAGCCACAAAACGCGGCAAAACGCATGCAAAAAAAACCACATGCGTTTTTAATGTTAAGTATAGGAAAAAAAGCATGCTTTTATTGCGCTAAAATGCAGCAGCAAAAAACGCAAATGTGAAACCACCCTTACAGTGAGACACGGCCAGACTCTGCAGGAGTCTTTAAATACCTCTTTAAATACCTCAATTGGATTGTAGTGGATATATACTGTAATTTAGCATTGCAATAGTAAATTAAAAATAGCTTTGGTCATACAAAAAAAATTCAGGTGAACTTTTTTTTGTACTAGAAATGTCCTGTCACCTCTCATGGCATCACACAAGGCACTTGGAATTCCACCGTTCATGGCTTAAACTCCAAAAGGGATAGAAACACAGTGCTATTATTGTTGTCTATTTATCCACGGATAAACAAACCACACAGTATTATAATAGATTAGGAAAGGATCAAATGCCAGCACAGTGCTTGGCATTATAAACAATTATCCAAAAAAAGGCTTCATCATAAGTATTTCAATTAACCTGAAGCTCAGTACAGTGACCTTATGTGATTCTTTCAAATCGTACAACTGAACACAATCTAAAAGTATGTGCACACGGAGTATTTTGAGGACTCTTTCGGAGCCGGTTCATTCCAAACTTAAAAAAACCCTTCCACTTCAGGTTTTGAAAAACATCTGGTGGGAGAGAAAAAAATGCATCCTGAGAGTAAATGCTCCAAAATGGGCACTGTCTAATCAAAAGGCTGAACAAAATGCTTCAAGAAAATACTTTCTAAAGACTCTTGAAAACCTTGTCAAAACTGAAGAATTGCTTTAAAAAAAAAAAACTCTTCCAAAAATTCCCCAAAGTAGAGGTTTCCTGAAGAAGTTTCACCTAGAAAGCTCATAATTTTTACTGCCTCAAAAAACTTCCTGGCGATATACCCTTAAGGGCTAATTTAAGACAATAATCTCAATGAAGATGCCAATGAGTGGTCCAATGGGTACTGTAACATGCATTTGATTGTTGCTGTACGTGCTACAGTTTTTGGTAGCAACTCAGCCTCATTCTAGGGATAGAGACCAATATATATATTGTAGGAAAGCCAGGTAGGTTTGCGTTAAATCCTGGCACCTTAGGGCTAGATTAGGTGCACCTGGATAGCTATTGCTAGAACCAGGCCCTATGTTCACTGGTCAGTGTGCTGGGGAAAATGAGCAGTGCGGATAATGTTGAAGCTGGAGAGACATGAGCCAGAATCTCTCTGAGAAGAGACTGTACAGGCCGTGTGCACCAAACTGCAAGTATCACTGCTTGCTGAGCCGTGTCTGAGTAGCTATATTATTTAGTTAGCGCATGAAGAAGGGAAAAAAAAACTGTGTTTTCGTATTCCAAGCAGCTACCTGAGAGCATAAACCCCTGCAATATATACATAAATTGGTGACAGGTTCAATACCTATTTCACCCGCTGTATATATATATAGCGGGTGAAATAAGTATTGAACACACCATCAATTTTCTAAGTAAATATATTTCTAAAGGTGCTGTTGACATGAAATTCTCACCAAATGTCAGCAACAACCCATCGAATCCACACAGGCAAAGAAATCAAACCATAGATGTCCATAAACTAAGTTATGTGTAATAATGAGAAATGACACAGGGAAAAAATATGGAACACGTTTACAGAAATTTACATAATACTTCATACAAAAGCCTTTGTTGGTAATAACATCTTTAAGATGCCTCATGTATGGAGAAACTAGTCTCATGCTCAGGTGTGATTTTGTCCCATTCTTCCACACAATCACTCTTCAAATCCTGAAGATTCTGTGGGCTACTTTTATTAACTCTGAGCTCTAATTCATGACTTTCCATGACTGTTTCCACTTCTTCCATCATGTACTCCAATACTTTTTCCCTGTGTAATTTCTGATTATTACACATAACTTAATTTATGGACATCTATGGTTTCATTTCTTTGCCTCTATGGATTGAATGGCTTGACACGGACACCTGGTGAGAATTTCACGTCAATAGCACCTTTAGAAATATATTTACTTAGAAAATTGGTGACATGTTCAATACCTATTTCACCCGCAGTACAATAAGATGTAAATAAACACATATGTGTCCAACTAACAATTTAGTTTTGAAGCCACCTATATCTACAGTGGCTTGCGAAAGTATACACCACTATTGACAGTTTTTGTGTTTTGCTACCTCACTACCTAGAATTTCACTGGTTTGTTTAGGGTTTGCAATCAGTTCTTGTAAAGAGCATGCTTACAACTGTGAACATTTGGTTTTATTTTACTGTAAAGCAAACAACAAATAGGACAAAATTACTGAAATCTTCAGTGTGCATAACTATTCACCGCACTAAAGTCAGTACTTTGCAGAGCCTCCTTTTGCGGCAATTACAGCTGTAAGTCGCTTTGGATAATTCTTTATGAGCTTTCCACATCTTGTTACAGTTCCTTCAAGTTAGATGGTTTTCTCTGGTGAACAGCAATCTTAAAGTCTCACCACCAGAGGCGTAGCTAGGGCTTTGGCTCAGGGGGTGAGAAGCTTCTGAGTGGGCCCCTACCCAGGTAACCTTGATTACAATTCGGTGATGCGCCCTAATACTGGAGGAGAACCTCAGCAGATGACCGCGCTATTACTGAAGATAATCTCTATATAATGACCAACATGGATATTACCGCCATATGGTCAGTGGTAGATACCAGCCCTACAGAACATAGATCACAGCACAGTTACAGATAATGTCTTACCGCTGATGTTTTTTATGATGTCGTCACTTTTCCCGGCTTTTCCACCTGGCCCAGACCGACATGACAACTTCTTCCAGCCAGAACTCATCTGCAGAGAATACAACAAAGACACATTTCACTTCTCAAACTCCAGCCCCATCACCATCTCCAACCTGCACAAGCTCCTCATCCTGCTGATACCCCAATACTGAGCTGCTGCTGCCCTATGTGTCCCTATTACTGCACCTGATACCCCAATACTGAGCCTCTGCTGCCGTATGTGACCCTATTACTGCCCCTGATACCCCAATACTGAGCCGCTGCTGCCGTATGTGTCCCTATTATTGCCCCTGATACCCCAATACTGAGCCGCTGCTGCCGTATGTGTCCCTATTACTGCCCCTGATACCCCAATACTGAGCCGCTGCTGCCGTATATTTCCCTATTGCTGCCCGATACCCAATACTGAGCTGCTGCTGCCGTACGTGACCCTATTACTGCACCTGATACCTCAATACTGAGCCTCTGCTGCCGTGTCCCTATTACTGCACCTGATACCCCAATACTGAGCCACTGCTGCCATATGTGTCCCTATTACTGCCCCTGATACCCCAATACTGAGCCGCTACTGCCGTATGTGTCCCTATTACTGCCCCTGATACCCCAATACTGAGCCGTTGCTGCCATATATGTCCCTATTGCTGCCCGATACCCAATACTGAGCTGCTGCTGCCGTACGTGACCCTATTACTGCACCTGATACCTCAATACTGAGCCTCTGCTGCCGTGTCCCTATTACTGCACCTGATACCCCAATACTGAGCCACTGCTGCCGTATGTGTCCCTATTACTGCACCTGATACCCCAATACTGAGCTGCTACTGCCGTATGTGTCCCTATCACTACACCTGATACCCCAATACTGAGCTGCTGCTGCCCTATGTGTCCTTATTACTGACCCTGATAGCCCAATACTGAGCCGCTGCTGCACTATGTGTCCCTATTACTGCACCTGATACCCCAATACTGAACCGCTGCTGCCGTATGTGTCCCTATTACTACACTTGACACCCCAATACTGAGCCGCTGCTGCCGTATGTGTCCCTATTACTGCACCTGATACCCCAATACTGAGCCGCTGCTGCCGTACGTGTCCCTATTACTACACCTGATACCCCAATACTGAGCCGCTGCTGCACTATGTGTCCCTATTACTGCACCTGATACCCCAATACTGAACCGCTGCTGCCGTATGTGTCCCTATTACTACACTTGACACCCCAATACTGAGCCGCTGCTGCCGTATGTGTCCCTATTACTGCACCTGATACCCCAATACTGAGCCACTGCTGCCGTATGTGTCCCTTTTTTTGCTGTTCCTGATACCCAATACTGAGCCGCTGCTGACGTATGTGTCCCTATTACTGCACCTGATACCCCAATACTGAGCCGCTGCTGCCGTATGTGTCCCTATTACTGCACCTGATACCCCAATACTGAGCCGCTGCTGCCGTATGTGTCCCTATTACTGCACCTGATACCCCAATACTGAGCCGCTGCTGACGTATGTGTCCCTATTACTACACCTGATATCCCAATACTGAGCCGCTGCTGCCCTATGTGTCCTTATTACTGACCCTGATACCCCAATACTGAGCCTCTGCTGCCGTATGAGTCCCTATTACTGCCACTGCTGTGTGATTCTCTGTCCCGTCTAAATTCTAAGGCACCCCTCTATAATATAGCAATTCTGGGTGCAAGTGCCCTAGAAAACAGTGCCCATATTTTGCCCCTAGAAAGTAATATTGCCCTGTGTGCCCCTTTGATAGTCACAGTAAGCTGAGTTCCCCTATAACAATAAGTGCCCGTTTTACATTTAATAATGTCCCGAGTCTCCCCCTGTACAGCTCACCTATACACAGCATGATGCTCTCTTTTACACAGTATACCCACACCTTAGTAGCCTCCAAACTGATGGCTCCAGCATTGTAATCCCCACACTGTATGATGCCCCTCTAGATAGCCTCCATATAGTATAATGCACCAGATCGTCAATATAGTATAATGCACCAGATAGTCCTCAATATAGTATAATGCACTCCCCATAGGCCTACTCTATATTATATAATGCACCCCACATTGGCAGACTCTATAGCACAAGGCAGCACCCATAGGCAGACTCTGTAGTGTAAGGCAGCACCCCAAAGGCAGACCCTGTAGTATAAAGCAGCACGCCTATAGGCAGACCCTGTAGTATAAGACAGCACCCCTATAGGCAGACCCTGTACTATAAGGCAGCACCCCTATAGGCAGACCCTGTAGTATAAGACAGAACCCCCATAGGCATACCCTGTACTATAAGGCTGCACCCCTATAGGCAGACCCTATAGTATAAGGCAGCACCCCCATAGGCAGACCCTGTACTATAAGGCAGACCCCCCATAGGCAGACCCTGTAGTATAAGGCAGACCCTGTAGCATTAGGCAGACCCCTACATAGGCAGGCCCTGTAGTATTAGGCAGACCCCCCATAGGCAGACCCTGTAGTATAAGGCAGACCCCCATAGGCAGACCCTGTAGCATTAGGCAGTCCCCCCATAGGCAGACCCCGTAATGTTAGGCAGATTCAGCTCACCCTTTTGATGGTATTCTCACAGCCCATGAGAAATTTGATCCGAGCACAGAAACGTCTCTGCTTGACGCCAGGTACTTGTGCATGAAAATGAAGGTATCCAGCTTAGGGAAATAAAATCAAAAGTCTTTATTTGGACAAATTTAAAAAGTAAGCTGCTTGACAAAACAGTGCATACTGGAGGAAGGAATGTCTTGAATAACTAGACGCGTTTCTAACACGTATAGTGCTCTTAGTCCTCAGTCCTTGAAACTGGGGACTAAGAGCCCTATAAGTGTTCGAAACGCATCCAGTTATTCAAGACATTCCTTCCTCCAGTATGCACTGGTTTGTCAAGCAGCTTACTTTTTAAATTTGTCCAAATAAAGACTTTTGATTTTATTTCCTGAGCTGGATACCTTCATTTTCATGCACAAGACCCCTTCATAGGAAGACCCTGTAGTATAATGCAGACCCCCCCATAGGCAGACCCTGTAGTATTAGGCAGACCCCCCATAGGCAGACCCTGTAGTATTAGGTAGACCCCCTATAGGCAGACCCTGTAGTATTAGGCAGACCCCCATAGGCAGATTCTCTACTATAAGGCAGCACCCCTTAAAAAAAAAAAATACTCACCTCTTTTCTTCCTTCCTCATCTCGGCGCCGGGCAGTGACTCATCGCACCCCCTGTCAGCATCGCTGACATCAGACGCTGACAGGGGGATGATGGGGGAAGGAGCGCAGTGCAGCGCTCCTTCCCTCATCATTGCGGTCAGCTGTATCGGCTAGATGCTGGTACAGCTGACCTTGCGATGACAGGCGGGGGGCCCACTGCTGACACGGGCCCCCCGACTGCTCAGTGGCCCCATAGTGGCCAGGCGGCAGAGCAGGGAGATCGATTCTCCCTCCTCTGCCGCAGAATGTAACTGTATCGGCGAGCTGTTGCGCACCGATACAGTTACAGTAGCGCAGCTTCGGGTGGGCCCCCTCAGAGCACCGGGCCCGCGGTGTCGCGCCCCCCGGTAGATATGCTACTGCTCACCACAGATTTTCAATTGGATTAAGTCTGGGCTTTGACTAGGCCACTTGAAAACATTTACACATTTCCTCTTAAACCACTCGAGTGTTGCTTTAGCAGTATGCTTTGGTCACTGTCTTATTGGAAGGTGAACCTCTGTCCCAGTCTCAAATCACTGACAGACTGAAACAGGTTTTGCTCAAGAATATCTCTGTATTTTGCAACATCCATCTTCCCCTCCACTGGGATAATTTTCGCTGTCCCTGCTGCCAAAAAACATTTTCACAGCATGCTGCTGCCGCCACACCATGATTCCATGTGGGGATGATGTTCTTGGGGTGTTGAACTGTGTTGGTTTGGTGCCAGATATAGCATTTATCTTGGTGGTCAAAAAGTTCAATTTTGGTTTCATCTGACCACAGCACCTTTATCCATACATTTGGGGAGTTCCACACATGTCTTAAAATGAGCATTACAATTTTTATGTGTAAGTAAATGCTTTTTTCAGCCCGATCTTCCATAACAGCCACCTGTATGGAGTGTATGGCTTACTGTAGTTGTAAGGACAGATATTCCAGTCTCTGCTTGGGAACTCTGCAGCTTCTTCAGAGTTACCTTTGGTCTCTGTTTTGTCTCTCTAATTAATTCCCTCCTTGTCCAGGCTGAGAGTTTTGGTGGGTGACCCTCTCTTGGTAGGTTTATTGTCTTTCAGAAAAGGTGTGTATATACTGACAGGCCATGTGACACTTAGATTGCACTCAGGTGGACTTCCTTTCACTAAGCATGCGACTTATGAAGGTAATTGCTTGCACCAGAAATTGGTATTGGCTTCATAGCTAAAGGGGTTGAATACATATGCACATGCCAAGTTTTAGTTATTTGATCCCATAAATTTAATTTCTGCCTATATTCTTTTTATTTCACCAACTTACACTATTTAGCCCTGATAATCACACACAATTCCGATTACAAAAATACTTAAAGGGACTCTGTCACCTGAATTTGGAGGGAACAATCTTCAGCCATAGGGGTGGGGTTTTCGGGTGTTTGATTCACCCTTTCCTTAAGGTACCTTCACACTAAGCGAGGTCGCCAGCGAGATCGCTGCTGAGTCACAAGTTTTGTGACGCAACAGCGACCTCAGGAGCGATCTCGCTATGTTTGACACGTAGCAGCGACCAGGCCCCTGCTGTGAGATCGCTGGTCGTGTCGGAATGACCTGGACCTTTTTTGATCGTTGAGGTCCCGCTGGGTAGCACACATCGCTGTGTTTGACAACTTACCAACGACCTCGTTGACGACTCAGACACCGACACATAGGCGTGCATTTGCGTTGCCTTTTCCGCACCCCTCCGCTCCGATTGGTGGTCGCTACTGCGTTCTGATTGGCGGTCATGCCTTCAACAGAAGGCGACATAGTAGCGCTTTGTTCCTGACCGCGTGGTGGTTTGCAGATCGTTTTAGAGTTCTCCGCCCTGCGACTCCTCTTCGATTTATCTATTCTTCAACGGTTCTTCTGACACCTTTTTTGCACGGTAGCTATCGTTTGGGGTCTCAAATGCGTTCCCACCGAAGGGCTATTGTGTCGCCTCATAAGGCAAGGCCGCCACCAATCAGAACGCAGTAGCGACCACCAATCGGAACTGAATTGGCGCGGAAAAGGCAACGCAAATGCACGCCTGTGTGGCTACAACGTCACACAGGATATCCCTCATCGAGGTCTGAATCGTCATAATAGCTGCTATGTGACAGAGTCACAACGACCAACGACATCGTTGTACAGGTCGCTACAGGTCGCCGCATCGCTGCTGCGTCGTTGGCAAGATCTCACTGTTTGACATCTCACCAGCGACCACATAGCGACGCAGCAACGATCCCTGACAGGTCGTATCATTGTCGGGATCGCTTTAGCGTTGCTAAGTGTGACGGGGCCCTTACCCGCTGGCTGCATGCTGGCTGCAATATTGGATTGAAGTTCATTCTCTGTCCTCCATAGTACACGCCTGCGCAAGGCGCAGTCCTCATATGTCACTTGGACAAAAGGTAGGAAAAAAGACATTGCAAAAAACGGAAATTGGCAATGAAGGAAAGTGGTTAAAGGAGGATAGGATTTTGTACAGCACTGCAGAATATGTTGTTCCTATACGTACAATATCAGCAACAGAACATAGGTGAATAATTGTGCATAATGCATATATATAACCCTGTTTTTTGGCATGGAATGCGCTTATGAGCTCTGCCCACTACACAAAGCTATGAACTATACAGCAAATAAACAACTTCCTTTTATATGTGTTAAAAAATGGTAATGTGAAAACAGAAAACAGAGAAAATTGGTGACGATAAAAGGAAATTAGATGTTGCAGACTAGTGATGCGCAAACGTGCTTGGATAAAGTATTATCCGACCATACTCGTGTGCTATCCGAGTGTCTTCAGCATGCTCGAAAAATATGTTCAAGTCACTGCGGCTGCATGTCTTATGGCTGTTAAACTGCCACAACCCATGCAGGGCTCACTTGTTTGTTAAGGAATCCCTGCATGTGTTGCAGCTGCAGGGACTCGAACATATTTTTTGAGCACACCGAAGACATTCGGTTAGCACCCGCGCATGCACGGATAATGCTTATTTGAGCACGTTCACTCAACACTACTGCAGACACTTCTAAAAGCCACTTATTTGCTGCCAACAAAGTCTCTGTGTGTACTATTAAGTTTTATTCTCCATAGGTTCTTCCTATGGTAAATATATCCCTGTAAATTCATAATTCTGAAACATATAGGTCTATAGTCAACAGTGCACATGAACATGCAAATTTTTTTTTGTTTTGTTCCAGAAATGGTCAATTCAGTATTTTGTACTATAATGGAGGAATTATTCATGTTATTTTTTATTATTCGTTGACTAATTTTTATGAATTTAAGCATTGTGTTAAATTCTCCCTCAACATTGTGATGTTTGTGGATGAAATAACTGAAACCTTTCAAGGGGATTTTTTTCTCTAAAAATGGTCTGTTGGTTTTTAAGTGATTTCAATGATTCATCTTATTTTCTATCGCATGTCTATTACCAAGGACACATGTGGCACCAGAAACCTTTAGCAGTGCAGTCTTGCCAAGTTTCCATCAAAGGCTAGAAGTTCTAATCATGATTTCCATGCAGTTTCAAACATTTTTAGAACAGTATCGATGACCCACACTTTAATTACCACACATTAGGAGCATGAAGTTACTTTGTCCTTGCATAACATCACATTACTTTATTGATCAAGTATGAACTTGATACAATTATATTTGTATTTTTTACTGGTGGAAGTTTTGTCATAATGCTCTTGGGGTACATTAGGATATTAAATCGGATGAAGTTACATTTCATCATTGTTGGGCAAGTTCTTGGCCTTAGGGAATGTGGAGATGATGTCATTTTAGATAGAGCACGTCCTCTGTTGAGCTTCGAAGTCACTTTGGTGTTTTCTTTTCTAAATCAAATACAGCACTAAGGTTTTATAAAATGATGAATGGACACTTGTAAAATGGAAAGCAGAACTTAAACAGGTTTTTCAAAATCTGGGTGGATTTTAGAGAATTGATTTACTGCAACTAATTTAAGAAATGTACTGCACTGAGTAATGCACATTTTGTACATCTCATTTGGAACCTACAATTAAATGGGTGCTCTCAAGTATAAAAGTTATCCCCCATCCACAGGACCCTACCTGCACCACAACATATATTTTTGTAATACAGTTGTGCTCAAAAGTGTACATACCACAGCAGAATTTTTACTTTCTTGGCCTTTTATCAGAGAATATGAATGATAACACCAAAACTTTTTCTCCACTCATGGTTAGTGGTTGGGTGAAGTAATTTATTGTCAAACTACTGTGTTTTCTCTTTTTAAATCATAATGGCAACTCAAAACATCCACATGACCCTGATCAAAATTTTACCTACCCCATTTGTTAATACCGTGTATTGCCCTCTCTAACATCAATGACCGCGTGAAGTCTTTTGTGGATGAGGGTCTTTATTTTCTCAGATGGGAAAGCTGCCCACTCTTCTTGGCAAAAAGCTTCTAGTTCCTGTAAATTCCTGGGCTGTCTAGCATGAACTGCACGCTTGAGATCTCCCCAGAGTGGCTCAATGATATTGAGGTCAGGAGACTGAGATAGCCACTCCAGAACCTTCACTTTGTTCTGCTGCAGCCAATGACAGGTCAACTTGGCCTTGTGTTTTGGATCGTTGTCATGTTGGAACATCCAAGTACGTTCCATGCAAAGCATCAGGGCTGATGAGTGTAAATTTGCCTCCAGTATTTGCTAATAACGTGCTGAATTCATCTTTCCTTCAACTTTGACCAAGTTTCCTGTGCCTTTTATAGCTCACACATCCCCAAAACATCAGTGATCCGCCCCCATGCTTTACAGTAGGAATGGTGTTTCTTTCATCATAAGCCTTGTTGACCCCTCTCCAAATGTAACATTTATGGTTGTAGCCAAAAAGTTCAATTTTGGCCTCATCACTCTAAATTATCTTGTTCCAGAAATGTTGAGGCTTGTCTCTGTGCTGTTTTGCGTATTGTAGGTGAGACACTTTGTGGCGTTTGCGCAGTAATGGCTTTCTTCTGGCGACTTGACCATGCAGCCTATTTTTCTTCAAGTGCCTCTTTATTGTGCATCTTGAAACAGCCACACCTCTAGTCTTCAGAGTGTCTTGTATTTCAGCTGATGTTATTTGTGGGTTTTTCTTTGCATCCCAAACAATTTTCCTGTCAGTGGTGGACAACATTCTTTGTTGGTCTACCAGACTGTGTTTTTTTTTTTTTTTACAGAGCCCCTGATTTTCTATTTGTTATTCACAGTTTGAACACTGCTGACTGGCATTCTCAATTCCTTGGATACTTTTTTGCGTCCCTTTTCATTTTTATACAGTTCAGCTGCTGTTTCCCGTAGATCCGTTGACAATTCTTTTGCTTTCCTCATGACTCATATGTCTTACAAAAATAAATGAAAAAAGGGTGAACTCAAAAACTGGCTAACTACGAAATAAACCCCCTTAAAAACTAACTTTTATTGACAGGTAAAATATTCCCTACCTCCAGTGAAGGTGCATTAGTGGATAAAAATTACCCAGCCTGAGCGGTATATATCAAGACAGTGGGAAGGCAATATAGTGCTCTATCCTCACTGTTCAGTCCCTGGGAAATACGATAACTCTCTCCAGATGACATAAATACTTAGCCAGACTAATAATGAGTCCCTAGAAAACCACTCCTCTTGATAGATATTTGCACAATCTCTAAAAGAATGGCATGTTAAACAGAATATATAATCTAAACCGATGATATAAATATATGCAAAACCCCGTGATTGTGCTCAAAATACTCCACTCACAAACATACGAGGTGCTGATATAAGTGCACTGTCCCTACCTGTACAGCTATCTGGTGCCCTACTTATTTGCAGAGGTTGGCACCCTAAGATGACGAGAGACGGCGTCCTTGCTCGTACGATGGCTCTCCCTAAGCTCCTATTCTCGACCTGATAGGACGCGAAGGGAGAAACAGAAGGCCATGACTCACAATCCAGAAACGTCAGTGGCTGGATGAAAGATGCAAGAGTCTGTCTGGATCCCAGAAACTCACTCAGCTTTTATGCACACACACTGATTACAAGCAAACAGGTCACAGGTGAGAATGTTACCTTTAGTAGCCATTCAAACCCATTTGTGTCAACTTCTGGGCATGTTAACAGGCCAAAATCACCAGGCTATGTGAACTTTACTTTTGATCAGTGTCATTTGGATGTTTTGGATTGTCATTATGATTTAAAAAGAGAAAACACAGTAGTTTGACAATAAATGGCGTCACCCAAACACCAACCATGAGTAGAGAAAAAGTTTTGGTGTTGTCATTCACATTCTCTGAAAAAAAGGCAAGAAAGCAAAAATTTTGCTGCGGTATGTAAACTTTTGAGCACAACTGTACATCCGAGTGATGGTGTATGAAGCCAGCAGTTCCCTTCTGCATCGAACAGCAGCAACTGGACGAAGGCATTTAAATTGTAGCTAAGCAATTGTGTTCCCATTAGTTCCCGTGATGCAATTGCAGTGTGTCTGATGTGTTATTATGGTAGTTGGGACACAGCTGAAGACCCGTGTTGTCACTATCTTAGTACATGTATGACGCCCAGCCACATGCTGGGCTTCACAGGAAATTATTATTTTCACTATGTGTTGCAATACTGAAGATTTACAGTACATAGTACAAGAGATTGAATTGATGTATTCAATTTCTCTATGGGGACCAAAAAAATAAGTCAAATGTAATAAGAAAAAAAAGTTCAAAATTTAAAAAATGGCCCACTTCTGAAAGGGTTAACGTCTATGTGGTGGGGAGGAGAGTCACATCTGTATGTCAACAAAATAGTGCTCCAGTCCCTATAAAGAAATAATATGAAATAAATAAGTGTTTAGAAAGTGAAAATTCAACAAATTTATATAGACATTATACATAGGCTCACACATTTTGAAATCTGGTTAATTATACAATATTTCTAAATATTAAATTGTTACTTAAAAATACATTGCATTATTTAAATTATTATAATTGATTTGCCCAAAGAAAAAGTCACTAGCAGTAGCTTGGACACTTACAGTATACGTTTACACATTGCACTTTATAATTAAAAGTAACATTCCAAAGCTGCACAGCCACGGGACTGAAAGCCCGGCTGCTGGGAGGAAATTAACTTAGTTACTCCTTGGAGCCTCCGACTTTCCGTCATAGAGGCATGGTTGGTGAGGCTTCAGTTACCGCTCAGTAGGGTTGAGCGACTTTTGTTTTTATAGGATTGGGTCGGGTTTCACGAAACCCGACTTTTTCGAAAGTCGGGTCGAGTGAAATCGGCCGATCCTATAGAAAAGTCGGGGTCGGGGTCGGCCGAAACACGAAACCCAATGCAGTGCATTGGGTTTCTAATGGTTCCCAGGGTCTGAAGGAGAGGAAACTCTCCTTGAGGCCCTGCGATCCATATTAATGTGTAAAATAAAGAATAAAAATAAAAAATATTGCTATACTCACCCTCGGACGCGCCCTGGTTGTAACCGGGAGCCTTCCTTCCTAAGAATGAGCGCCTGAAGGACCTTTCGATGACGTCGCGGCTTTATTCTTTATTTTACACTTAAATCTGAATTCCGATACCGATTCCCGATATCTTAAACATATCGGGAATCGGTATCGGAATTCCGATACCAGATTCAGAAGATCGCCGACCTCATGGCCGACCCCACACAGGGGTCGGGTTGGGTTTAAGGAAACCCGACTTTGCCAAAAGTCGGCGACTTCTGAATCTGGCCGACCCGTTTCGCTCAACCCTACCGCTCAGTACATAGTGAGTAGCGTCTGTAACCAAGCCCCTGTAACAGGAAGCAGTGATACCCCTGAAGAGCATTTGCATGATGTGACATAAGTGAGGAAAGACCGCTTGCTGGACGAAAGCAGGTGGAACCAATTTGTCCCAGAAGAATTGCAGGGTGAACATGTTCTTGTACTGGATCTGGTCAGGTGACTCGCATGACAGAGTTCCTTGATATAAAAGCCCTGCATGCCAAACAGCAGGGAGATATGGTACTAAGAAGGAGTGGAGCAGACATGGATCAGGTAAGTCACCAAGGCCAGTTTCAAAGGCCTCAGCAGAAAGCCTACGCCACTAAGGTAACAGTGATCGCCTGACAAGTTCCAGACGACTCCCGGTGAGACCCAGAGTCCCAATCTCCGCCAGTCAAGAACCAGAGTCCAGGCTGTGCAGGTCAAATCCAGGACCTGTGCCCCACGCTGGCCAAGTTCCAGGGACTAGACAACACTCATCAAAAGTTGAGACCAAATCCCTCCCACCTCAGGCCCAAGAGACATCCGCCAACAGTTAAGCACCAAAGACCCTCGAGGAAACGATGACCAGAAGAGCACACTTGCAGTTGCAGAGGGACAGCGCAATTGAGCAGGGCCATCACTTCCAGCTATAACATACTGTACTGGGGCTGGCCTCCTGGGCTAGGACACCAGGTGAGAAGGGGGACAATTAGTACAGGTGATACTCGCTGTGCTTTAATAAACTTTGTTAGAAAGATTTGCGGCCTAGTAGAAAAGCCCGGGGACCCCTGTTATGAATAGGTAATTCAGAACCACAATGGACCTTGAAGTTCAGAGCACACAAAGTGACCTGACAATAAGCAAAAAACATAGGACGAGCTCTGAGACGTGGGAACTCTGCTGACTGCAATCCCTAATCCTATCACACCACACTAGAGGTAGCCGTGGATTGCGCCTAACGCTGCCTATGCAACTCGGCACAGCCTGAGAAACTAGCTAGGCCTGAAGATAGAAAAATAAGCCTACCTTGCCTCAGAGAAATTCCCCAAAGGAAAAGGCAGCCCCCCACATATAATGACTGTGAGTTAAGATGAAAGTACAAACACAGAGATTAAATAGATTTAGCAAAGCGAGGCCCGACTTACTGAATAGACCGAGGATAGGAAAGATAGCTTTGCGGTCAACACAAAAACCTACAAACAACCACGCAGAGGGGCAAAAAGACCCTCCGCACCGACTAACGGTACGGAGGTGCTCCCTCTGCGTCTCAGAGCTTCCAGCAAGCAAGAAAAACAAATTAAAGCAAGCTGGACAGAAAATATAGCAACAATAGTAACACAAGCAGAACTTAGCTTATGCTGAGCAGACAGGCCACAGGAACGATCCGGAAGGAAGCAAGACCAATACTAGAACATTGACTGGAGGCCAGGATCAAAGCACTAGGTGGAGTTAAATAGAGCAGCACCTAACGACTTAACCTCATCACCTGAGGAAGGAAACTCAGAAGCCGCAGTACCACGTGTAACCACAGGAGGGAGCTTGATCACAGAATTCACAACAGACCCCCACTAGGCCAGAGATGCAGGAAGAACTTATGTGGTAACAGGCATAATCTCCTTGTAAAGAGAACATTAGCATTACATAGTGAAGAGCTTTCATTATTATTACAATTGTATCGTTATATGGTTCATTGTTGATTTGCATTTTTTTATAGTAAGAAATTGTCTATAACTACTGTAAATTACACCATTCACTGAGAGTTTTAGCCTTGTGTCCTCTGTGCCTTACATCCGGTTAACTGCATCGCACCTCGACACTGACTGACAGCTGGTTCAACAGTGCATTAGTACAGAGCTGGCTGTCAGTATTTGCCGGGGGTGTGGTTACAGCCGCCACTCACTATATACTGTGGTGGTGACTGAAGCCTCACTGGCTTCTCCCCAATAACTGAAAACCGGAGGCTGCCCAGATGGATAAAGTTAATTTCATTACCCGGCTTTTAGTGCTGCAGCTTTGGAATGCTATTAACCAGCAGATTAACCTCATGTTTGCAGGTTAATAGTTTTTTAGGAAGTAACATGTTCCTGTTAATCTCCAAAGTTCCTTCAACTGATGGTTGGAGAGAGTTTTTTAACTTACATCTAGGCAAATAATTTTGATTTCTACATCAACAATATGGGGTCCCATTAAAGTATTATGAAATTAAATACTACAGAATTATATCCCTGAAAATAACAGTTTGAAAAGTCAACATTCACTTGCATAAGATATAAAGAGAAAATGACAGTTGCTCTAGCCCTAGACTCCAGTGCTCCCTATTTCTACAGTGTAAAAAGCTACTTTTTAAACTTAAGCGATTGCTCTTTAATCGTAAAGTCAAGTTTTAATCCACATTTTGGAATTATGCAAATTTTTGAGTGCGTGTCATTGCTTTCCCTGGACAACATCCTCCATCCCATGTTGTAAGCACTCCCCTATGGTATGATTTGTAAGAGTTCAGAAGTATAAAAATTGCTCACAGCACTCTTGAGTGGAAAAAAGGCAGATCAGGATTTTCTACTGTGCAAGGACGCAATGTCCAAAATCCCAAGGAACCCACATGGATAAAGAATGCATAAAATTGTGGTAGATAGTGTCCAGAAGCAGGTGCTGAAAGTTCAAAACATCTTAACTCCGGCATAAATAAGATGACACCGATTGACCTGTCATAGATCTTTTTCAAGCATACAAAATGAAGCAATACATCAGGTTTATATAGCATGGCTAATCAGAAAAACACAATTCAGAATTTGCAACAATGTCTCCACTACTATCCAACCATCAATCAAGAAACTTCAATCCCTTAAAACAATACAAATTGCTATAAAAATCATATCCGATGCACATCCCACATATGAATAGAATTGAAATAGTGCAAAATTTTCAATCAAAAATCACATCAAATATTTGATATATCTAATCTCAGCACTTACACTTGGTCATTAAAGTTGACAGGAGAAACAAGAAACAATACCCCAATTGCAAATAGGCGTCCTCATCACCCTGGTACCCAGTGTTCAATCTGACAGGTGCTATAAAACACATGTGTGGAAGACCACCATCCAATCTTAGGGCAAGGCATCCATTACCTCAGGAAGCCGCTGTCACATGACCAAAAACTCAGAGGTGCCGGAATGCTGACCAATTCTGGTCAAAGCAATTAAGCATCATGGCAGCAGCGGCCACCTGACCTCAGCGCATTCTCCCCTAGTATATAACCTATAATGGAGCACAAAAAGAACATCATATCGTTATGGTGACCATGACCACATGCACGTAATTTAAGATCATCTGAGAAAAGTGGGCATGTTGTATGATCATCTCCTTCACAATAACCAATATTCAATATAACATACAGTAAGAAAAAAGGGAGGAAGTGAAAAGCGTAGACATAAAGAAGGGGAAGCTACAATATTGTTGGCATATGTGATACATTCTGCCTCCCTGGGCGTCCTCATTGCACTGATGAAGCCAGGAATTGTACACCTGGCTTCATTGCACATTTCAAGAGATGCAGAACTTTGAAAGCATGCGCAAGGTTTACAAAGGTGACATCATTCAGGAAAATCCAGTCTATCAAGCTCTGGGAAGCAGACTTGGGTGTGGGGATTAGTCCAGGAGCATCAAGGGCCAGCTAAACTAGTACTCACAGTTTGTAAAACATGAGCATGCATTAAAACTGGGTTTACCACTTCTACAAAGAGGAGCCAGAAGACCGCAGTGTCAGATTTCTCCTACTCCTGCACTGTGTAAATTTATTTTAGCAGTGCAGGGGTTAATCTGCTCAGTTGAGAGCTCCTGGAGCATTAATTCTCTCAGCTGTACACTGTTAGCCACTCACATCTCCTATTTAAAGTGGGTCCTAGCTAGCACTTATTGTCAGAGTTATGGTAGCTTATGCTGCATGGCTGGAGGTTGTTGGTTGGTGGTTACTATATGAAGATGGTGGATTTATCTGAGACTATTGGTAAGTTTTCATTGTGTGATAATTCCCTTTCTTCTCCTACTTTGGTTTAACCCTAACCTTCTCTCTCTGGAGTTTACCTCTGTTGTGTGTGTGCATATATTTTTATAATATTATATTTTTATAATTTTGCTAGTTGCAGTTGGAAACAATTAATAAGTTCCCATTATTCAGTAAAGTATTTTTCAATTGGTCGGATTACCATATGTTGCTTGTTGTAAAAGATTCTTCGACAGACACAAACTCGGTAGGAAATGCTGGGAGATTTAAATTCTGGAATCAAGAAAATGACTGTATCGCTGGACTAAAACACAGTCTGTATCTAAAAACCAGCAGACGATAAGTAATGCAGTGTATTAAAGAAATCGTTTCAATGTGGAATACTATCCAACTGGCAAAGTGTCCTTATCCCATGAAGCCAGAGCTGTCTATACAACACATATACAGTAAATGATATCAGTATCTGGTATTACTGCATATTTCTCCAGGATACTGTGGATTTCTAAGTAACTTTAATCCAGCACATAACTCATGATGTTTCATTGGTAAAAGATAGGTTTTGTTTCATAACATTTAGGAAATAGTTATTCTAGGAAAAGCCTATACACATGAAAATATTACATTCCTTTTCTCTAGTGAACCAAATATACAGAACTTGCAGTAGTGTTCATAAACATACCCTTATTCCAAGAATAGCTTTATAATGATAGCTCCGCTCCTGCTTTGTAAAATAGGTACAGAGAATAACATGATTGCATGTCACATGAAAACAAATTACACTAAAGATAATTTTAAGTTTAAAGATTTAAAATCATTAAAGTAAAATTAGCAAATTTAGTGCAGAGGAAAAGTAACATAACATGGAGGTCATTCAAATAAATGGCCGAGCATTTAATGCCAAGTTTGCCATCTTAACCCATTACCGACATATGACATACAGTTACGTCATATGCTTCTTGCTTTGATGCAGGTTCAGGAACTGAGCCGACATCTTTGCTGACAGATGGTGGTCGTGATCGGTTTTCCTGTTAACCTGTTAAATACCGCTTTCAATCTCTAAAAGCGACATTTACAGCATGTCAGAAAGAGGCGCATCATTCTGTCCACCTTCTGGCACTCCTGTGACATGACTGAGGGGCGCTGATGGGTCGCGAAGATGTCTGGGAGTCTGCGATCATCCAATTGCTTGTGCTGTGTGTGTATATATTCATATATAGAGAGAGAGAGAGACATAACTTTTTTAATTTTTGGTCAATATGGCCATGTGAGGGCTTGTTTTTTGCGGGACAAATTGTACTTTTGAATGACACCTTTGGTTTTAACATATTATGCCTTGGAAATTGGGAAAAAAATTCCAAGTGCGGTGAAATTACAAAAAAAGTGCAATTCCATAGTTGTTTTTTATTTTCTTTTACATGTTCACTAAATGATAAAACTGACCTGCCATTATGATTCTACAGATCATTTCAAGTTCACTGACACCAAACATGTGTAGGCTCCTTTTTTATTTAAGTGGTGAAAAAAAATCACATATTTGTTAAAAAAAATGCCCGCTATTTTTCGAGACATGTGGTGTCCCCATTTTTTGTGATCTGGGGTTGGGTGAGGGCTTATTTTTTGTGCACCAAGCTGACTTTTTTTTATACAATTTTGGTGTAGATATGATCTTTTGGTTGCCCGTTATTGCATTTTATTACAATACAGCAGCAACCCAAAAAAACTAATTCTGGAGTTTTGAATTTTTTTCTCGCTTTGTTTTTTTTTTTTTTTTAAATATTTATAAAAACTTTTTTTTTAGTTTTTGCATGCTTCAATAGTCTCCATGAGAGACTAGAAGCTACAGTACTTTGATCACCTCTGCTATACACAGGCGATTATCAGATCACCTGTGTGTAGCAGAAATGCTCACTTGCTTTGAGCGCCGACCACGGAGCGACGCTCATCGCAATCTGGCAATGACAATCACAGAACTCTGCTGCAGACCTCTGTTTGTCATGCCGATCCATTGGTGACCTGCAATCATTTGACGGGGTCACCGTAGGGTAGGATTAGTGACTTATTTTCTGTAAGCGTGAGTTAAATTATGCTGTCAGAGAATGACAGCGGCATTTAACTAGTTAACAGCTGTGAATGGATCGCGATTCCACTCGCGGCTGTTGCGGGCACATATCAGCTGCATAGATCATCTGCCATGTGCCCGGAAAGGTGCGGGCTCCGGCGTAGGGAGCATGACATGTGCGTACTATTGTGCCATATATGAAAAAGGGGTTAATTTCCCATAGGAGCATTGCACGGCATATTAGCCTTCTTACAATGGCATGCCATGGCCAGTATCAACTCTCCACAGAGAGAAATATTAACCTTTAGACCTCAGTCCAGAGGCTCTTACCTGGCCATATCAGATCTTATACTTTGCACTGGTGAGGGGAAACCCCCATGAAACACTGTGTCTGCAAATTAAGATTCTGATTTGACTTTTATCCTAAGGCTCATTAAAGGGTCGATATTGACTTGTAAGATTGCGCTATAGAGTTCTAGTACTCTGAAGAGGGAAGGAGGAGAAGCTGGATAAGAAAGAGAAATAATTTCGGGAGGGCAAGAAATTTCCTGCTTCTACATAGAGCACAGAAAAGAGAAGCATTGACTGGGTAGAAAGGCAAAATGAAAGATTACAATGCTGTATAATAAGATGACTTCAATATATTAGGACGATAAAAGTGTTTATTTAAGAAGATGTTTTAGACAACGAAGGCAGCAAAAATAAACTAACGCCTTCATGACTGATGATGTATAGGTATGTCATTGGTTGTATCTCTGCCTTGGATGTGGGCTCCAAAACTGAGCTCCCATCTTTCACTGCACATGACAGCTGATCTGATCAGCTGTCATGTGCCTCTAATTGTGATCCACCCGTGGCTATTAACAAGTTAAATCTCTGACAGCGGCATTTTCGACACGCTAGCAGGAAGCGTGTCACAAAACCCACCTAGAAGTGAATTCTAAGACCTAAGGGGACTGAAAAATAAAGTAAAAACATTTTAAAAAATTGTTTAAATTCAAATCACCCCCTCATTTCCTCTGTTAACATAAAAAGATTAAAAAACACATTTTGCATTGCTAAATCCATAACTGATGTTCTTACCAAGAATGACGGTGTCTCAATTGTTGATAATATGATGTTGGTGACTATTGACATTGAGTCATTGTATACATCAATTAGGTAATCCGATGGGTTAAGTGCGGCCTGATTCTTCCTTGAGACAGCCAACTGGGATGGCCACTTACCTGAGTTTATTTTGGATCTGTTAGATTTTATTTTGACGCATAATTTTTTTGTCATTAAAGATCTTTTTTTTTGCAGACACAAGGTACCGTGATGGGCGTGGCCTGTGCCCCATCATATGCAAACCTGTTTCTCGGTTTTTGGGAGAGGCAGGTTTTCCAGGGTGACGGGGCACGGGCCGCTGACCCAGTGATGGGCTTGTTTCGCTACATCGATGATGTATTGATGATTTGGGAGGGTGACAAAACCAGCCTATCCGATTTTATGAAACAATTAAATGATAATTCTTTTAATTTAAAATTTACTTTCAACTGGCATAGAAAGCATATTGATTGATTGGATATTAGCCTGTTTGTCGGGGAGGATGGGAGGATAGAAACCGATTTGTACAGAAAAGACACCTGTGTGAATTCTCTCCTACATGCCTCCTCGGCACACAGTCATTCTACAATTAGGGCCATCCCAGTTGGCCAGTATCTCAGGAACAAGAGGGTCTGCTCTACAAAGACCCGATTTGAGAGGCAGTCCTCAATCTTGGCAGAGAGGTTTAAGTCCAGAGGATATAGTGCCCGGTGTATAAAGGCTGGCTACAGGTGGGCACAGCACACTGATAGAAGCGATTTATTGAAACCAACTGGGAAAAAGGATAAAACAGGTGACTATGAGATGAGTTATATCTCCACATCCAATTGCCACTGGGATCGGATCCGTGAGATCCTGAATAGACACTGGCCAGTACTGCTCACGGATTCAGTCTTGGCTGCCCATATACCAAAATTCCCACACATGACACAAGGGAGGAGCAGAAATTACATGACCATTTGGTACGAAGCCACTATGTGGCAAAAGAAAAAAGAATGTTGAATTTTGGTGGCCCAAAAAATGGTTGCTTCCCCTGCGGGTCATGTGTGGCATGCCCCAATATATTGAGGTGTGAGACATTTAAGACATCTGACGGGAGCAGGGAATTTAAAATTTGTGAGTACCGTATATACTCGAGTATAAGCCGACCCGAGTATAAGCCGACCCCCCTAATTTTGCCACAAAAAAACTGGGAAAACTTATTGACTCAAGTATAAGCTTAGGATGGAAAATGCAGCAGCTACCGGTGAATTTCAAAAATAAAAATAGATGCTCCATACTGTTCATTATGGCCCCATAGCTGTGCCATATAGTGCTCTGCACCGTTCATTATTTCCCCATAGATGTACCATAGAAAGTTGTGCCATATAGTGCTCTGCACCGTTCATTATTGCCCCACAGCTGTGCCATATAGTGCTCTGCACCGTTCATTATTGCCCCATAGCTGTGCCATGTAGTGCTCTGCGCCATTCATTATTGCCCCATAGCTGCCATATAGTGCTCTGCGCCGTTCATTATTGCCCCATAGCTGTGCCATATAGTCCTCTGCGCCGTTCATTATTGCCCCATAGCTGTGCCATATAGTGCTCTGCACCGTTCATTATTGCCCCATAGCTGTGCCATATAGTGCTCTGCACCATTCATTATTGCCCCATAGCTGTGCCATATAGTGCTCTGCACCGTTCATTATTGCCCCATAGCTGCCATATAGTGCTCTGCACCGTTCATTATTGCCCCATAGCTGCCATATAGTGCTCTGCGCCGTTCATTATTGCCCCTTAGCTGCCATATAGTGCTCTGCACCGTTCATTATTGCCCCATAGCTGTGCCATATAGTGCTCTGCACCGTTCATTATTGCCCCATAGCTATGCCATATAGTGCTCTGCGCCGTTCATTATTGCCCCATAGCTGTGCCATATAGTGCTCTGCACCATTCATTATTGCCCCATAGCTGTGCCATATAGTGCTCTGCGCTGTTCATTATTGCCCCATAGCTGCCATATAGTGCTCTGCGCCGTTCATTATTGCCCCATAGCTGCCATATAGTGCTCTGCACCGTTCATTATTGCCCCATAGCTGTGCCATATAGTGCTCTGCACCGTTCATTATTGCCCCATAGCTGTGCCATATAGTGCTCTGCACCGTTCATTATTGCCCCATAGAAAGCTGTGCCATATAGTGCTCTGCACCGTTCATTATTGCCCCATAGCTGTGCCATATAGTGCTCTGCGCTGTTCATTATTGCCCCATAGCTGCCATATAGTGCTCTGCGCCGTTCATTATTGCCCCATAGCTGTGCCATATAGTGCTCTGCACCGTTCATTATTGCCCCATAGCTGCCATATAGTGCTCTGCACCGTTCATTTTTTGCCCCATAGCTGTGCCATATAAAGCTGTGCCATTGCTGCTGCAATAAAAAAAAAATGCCATACTCACCTTTCTTGCTTGCAGCTCCCAGCGTCTCGTCCCGACGTCTCTCCGCACTGACTGATCAGGCAGAGGGCGCCGCGCACACTATATGCGTCATCGCCCCCTCTGACCTGAACAGTCAGAGCAAGAGGACGCGAAGACAGAGCGGCGCCCGGCGGGTGGAATGCGGACAGGTGAATATAAAATACTTAACTGCTCCCGGCGTCCCGCTCCCTCTGCCTGTCACGCGGTCTTCGGTGCCGCAGCCTCTTCCTCTATCAGCGGTCACCGGCACCGCTGATTAGAGAAATGAATATGCGGCTCCACCCCTATGGGAGGTGGAGCCGCTTATTCATTTCTCTAATGAGCGGTCCCACGTGACTGCTGAACAGTGGAAGAACTGCAGCACCGAAAACCGTGGGACAGGCGGGGAGCGTCAGGATCGCTGGAAGCAGGTAAGTATGCCTCAGCGCCCTCTCCCCCTCACCCACCGACCCTGCCGCCCACCTTGACTCGAGTATAAGCCGAGAGGGGCACTTTCAGCCCAAAAATTTGGGCTGAAAATCTCGGCTTATACTTGAGTATATACGGTATATCTCCTGTAATACAGCATATGTGGTTTATTATGCCACTTGTCCCTGCTCCCTAATATATGTGGGCCTTACATCTAGAGAGCTCAAGATTAGAACTCGTGAGCATGTACGTGACATTACAGCTGCCAAGGAAGTGTTGGATACTATCACACTAAAAACGCTACCAAGACACTTTAGGGATTTTCACGGGTCCGATCCCCGTGGCCTAAAGGTGAAGGGTATTGACTGTGTCCATGGTGGGGTCAGGGGTGGTAACCTCAAGCAGATCCTGGCTCAATGAGAGTGTAGGTGGATTACAATCCTTGACACCATATCCCCGAAGGGGTTAAATGAGAAACTGACCTTTGCACCATTTTTATGACCCCTCTATCCTTGTTGTTGCCTAAAACCTGGTTTCGTCCTGTCCCCCCACCATCTGAGAAGTACAATATAGATGTGTATTAATTTAGAAGTGGTATACTATTAAACTTAACCCCTTGTTGTTTAGAATTTTAATTCTTGCTTGTCCTGTTCTTTTCTTTTTAGTGCATTCACTGCTCTGTTTTTTGAGCATATATAGGATACACATGGACTGATTCTACAATTTGGGATTCTTTTCATTTTGACTGTCTTTTGTTGGAGGGCAAGAGGATATCACCAATAGCCATTCGGATCGCCTATCACTATTTGTCTTATGTAATATTTGTTTGTATTAATGTTGTGAGTCCTTTAATGCAATATAGCACTATAGTCACTTTATTATCTCCAATAGCTGTTATAACTGATTTTTATATTTATTAATCACCTATCACGCTATTACACATGTTGGACACAATATACTAATATTATTGCACTATATAGCCCAGTGCGGACTGCTTATAAAATGGTGTCCGTTCTATTGTGTGGCCTTATATTTGAATTCAAACATATACGATATTGTTATTTGTGCACTTTCAAACTTTTATATATGTGTGCTTATGTGGCCGATAGAATAAAACCTATGGCCATAACAGAAACAATAGGCATGCTTTGGTTAGCAGGATCACCTGTTTGACGAATCTTCTCTTGCCCACCAAGAAAATGGCCGCTGATAGTGCGCGTGCGCGCCGCGACCTGTCCCACACTGTGTACCTCAGGAAGGCGACTGGAATGCGCAGTCCGCATGCCCTTGATGTCATCGGGTGTGTTTTCACCCGCATGCGCAGTGCACAATGACGCCGACAGGAGGGGGCAATTTGAATGTGGGAGGACGCGGGCGCATGCGCCGTCTTAGTGATTAGTGGACCAAATCCCTATAAAAGGGAAAGCAGTGACAGGTGTTGTGATAGGCAATTCAGTATCACAATGGACATAGTGGTCAGAGCACATACAGTGATCTGACAATAACCCAAAATAATAGAACGAGCTCTGAGATGTGGGAACTCTGCAGACCGCAATCCCTAATCCTCTCCAAACAACACTAGAGGCAGCCGTGGATTGCGCCTAACTCTACCTATGCAACTCGGCACAGCCTGAGAAACTAACTAGCCTGAAGATAGAAAATAAGCCTACCTTGCCTCAGAGAAATACCCCAAAGGAAAAGGCAGCCCCCCACATATAATGACTGTGAGTTAAGATGAAAAGACAAACGTAGGGATGAAATAGATTCAGCAAAGTGAGGCCCGACTTTCTTAACAGAGCGAGGATAGGAAAGATAACTTTGCGGTCTACACAAAACCCTAAAGAAAACCACGCAAAGGGGGCAAAAAGACCCTCCGTACCGAACTAACGGCACGGAGGTACACCCTTTGCGTCCCAGAGCTTCCAGCAAAACAATTAGACAAGCTGGACAGAAAAAATAGCAAACAAATAGCAAAGAAGAACTTAGCTATGCAGAGCAGCAGGCCACAGGAATGATCCAGGGAAAAACAAGTCCAACACTGGAACATTGACAGGAAGCATGGATCAAAGCATTAGGTAGAGTTAAGTAGAGAAGCACCTAACGACCTCACCAGATCACCTGAGGGAGGAAACTCAGAAGCCACAGTACCACTTTCCTCCACAAACGGAAGCTCCCAGAGAGAATCAGCCGAAGTACCACTTGTGACCACAGGAGGGAGCTCTGCCACAGAATTCACAACAGTACCCCCCCCTTGAGGAGGGGTCACCGAACCCTCACCAGAGCCCCCAGGCCGACCAGGATGAGCCACATGAAAGGCACGAACAAGATCGGGAGCATGGACATCAGAGGCAAAAACCCAGGAATTATCTTCCTGAGCATAACCCTTCCATTTAACCAGATACTAGAGTTTACGTCTTGAAACACGAGAATCCAAAATCTTCTCCACAATATACTCCAATTCCCCCTCCACCAAAACCGGGGCAGGAGGGTCAACAGAAGGAACCATAGGTGCCACGTATCTCTGCAACAATGACCTATGGAATACGTTATGTATGGAAAAAGAATCTGGGAGGGTCAGACGAAAAGACACAGGATTAAGAACCTCAGAAATCCTATACGGACCAATGAAACGAGGTTTAAACTTAGGAGAGGAAACCTTCATAGGAATATGACGAGAAGATAACCAAACCAGATCCCCAACACGAAGTCGGGGACCCACACGACGTCTGCGATTAGCGAAACGTTGAGCCTTCTCCTGGGACAAGGTCAAATTGTCCACTACATGAGTCCAAATCTGCTGCAACCTGTCCACCACAGTATCCACACCAGGACAGTCCGAAGACTCAACCTGTCCTGAAGAGAAACGAGGATGGAACCCAGAATTGCAGAAAAATGGCGAAACCAAGGTAGCCGAGCTGGCCCGATTATTAAGGGTGAACTCAGCCAAAGGCAAAAAGGACACCCAGTCATCCTGATCGGCAGAAACAAAGCATCTCAGATAGGTTTCCAAGGTCTGATTGGTTCGTTCAGTCTGGCCATTAGTCTGAGGATGGAAAGCCGAGGAAAAAGACAAGTCAATGCCCATCCTACCACAAAAGGCTCGCCAAAACCTCGAAACAAACTGGGAAACTCTGTCAGAAATGATATTCTCTGGAATGCCATGCAAACGAACCACATGCTGGAAGAACAATGGCACCAAATCAGAGGAGGAAGGCAATTTAGACAAGGGTACCAGATGGACCATCTTAGAAAAGCGATCACAGACCACCCAAATGACTGACATCTTTTGAGAAACGGGAAGATCTGAAATAAAATCCATAGAGATGTGTCCAAGGCCTCTCCGGGACCGGCAAGGGCAAAAGCAACCCACTGGCACGAGAACAGCAGGGCTTAGCCCGAGCACAAATCCCACAGGACTGCACAAAAGTACGCACATCCCGCGACAGAGATGGCCACCAAAAGGATCTAGCCACTAACTCTCTGGTACCAAAGATTCCAGGATGACCAGCCAACACCGAACAATGAACCTCAGAGATAACTTTATTCGTCCACCTATCAGGGACAAACAGTTTCTCCGCTGGACAACGATCAGGTTTATTAGCCTGAAATTTTTGCAGCACCCGCCGCAAATCAGGGGAGATGGCAGACACAATTACTCCTTCCTTGAGGATACCCGCCGGCTCAGATAAACCCGGAGAGTCGGGCACAAAACTCCTAGACAGAGCATCCGCCTTCACATTTTTAGAGCCCGGAAGGTACGAAATCACAAAGTCAAAACGGGCAAAAAACAGCGACCAACGAGCCTGTCTAGGATTCAAACGCTTAGCAGACTCGAGATAAGTCAAGTTCTTATGATCAGTCAATACCACCACGCGATGCTTAGCTCCTTCAAGCCAATGACGCCACTCCTCGAATGCCCACTTCATGGCCAGCAACTCTCGGTTGCCCACATCATAATTTCGCTCAGCAGGCGAAAACTTCCTGGAAAAAAAAGCGCATGGTTTCATCAAGGAGCAATCAGAACCTCTCTGCGACAAAACAGCCCCTGCTCCAATCTCAGAAGCATCAACCTTGACCTGGAACGGAAGAGAAACATCTGGTTGACACAACACAGGGGCAGAAGAAAAACGACGCTTCAACTCTTGAAAAGCTTCCACAGCAGCAGAAGACCAATTGACCAAATCAGCACCCTTCTTGGTCAAATCGGTCAATGGTTTGGCAATACTAGAAAAATTGCAGATGAAGCGACGATAAAAATTAGCAAAGCCCAGGAACTTTTGCAGACTTTTCAGAGATGTTGGCTGAGTCCAATCATGGATGGCTTGGACCTTAACAGGATCCATCTCGATAGTAGAAGGGGAAAAGATGAACCCCAAAAATGAAACCTTCTGCACACCAAAGAGACACTTTGATCCCTTCACAAACAAAGAATTAGCACGCAGGACCTGAAAAACCGTTCTGACCTGCTTCACATGAGACTCCCAATCATCCGAGAAGATCAAAATGTCATCCAAGTACACAATCAGGAATTTATCCAGGTACTCTCGGAAGATGTCATGCATAAAGGACTGAAACACTGATGGAGCATTGGCAAGTCCGAATGGCATCACTAGATACTCAAAATGACCCTCGGGCGTATTAAATGCAGTTTTCCATTCATCGCCTCGCCTGATTCGCACCAGATTATACGCACCACGAAGATCTATCTTGGTGAACCAACTAGCCCCCTTAATCCGAGCAAACAAATCAGATAACAATGGCAAGGGGTACTGAAATTTAACAGTGATCTTATTAAGAAGGCGGTAATCTATACAAGGTCTCAGCGAACCATCCTTCTTGGCTACAAAATAGAACCCTGCTGCTAATGGCGAAGATGACGGGCGAATATGCCCCTTCTCCAGGGATTCCTTCACATAACTGCGCATAGCAGTGTGCTTAGGCACGGATAAATTAAACAGTCGACCTTTTGGGAATTTACTACCAGGAATCAAATTGATAGCACAATCACAATCCCTATGCGGAGGTAGGGCATCGGACTTGGGCTCATCAAATACATCCCGGTAATCAGACAAGAACTCTGGAACCTCAGAAGGGGTGGATGACGAAATTGACAGAAATGGAACATCACCATGTACCCCCTGACAACCCCAGCTGGACACCGACATGGATTTCCAATCCAATACTGGATTATGGGCTTGTAGCCATGGCAACCCCAACACGACCACATCATGCAGATTATGCAACACCAGAAAGCGAATAACCTCCTGATGTGCAGGAGCCATGCACATGGTCAGCTGGGTCCAGTATTGAGGCTTATTCTTGGCCAAAGGCGTAGCATCAATTCCTCTCAATGGAATAGGACACTGCAAGGGCTCCAAGAAAAACCCACAATGCTTAGCATATTCCAAGTCCATCAAATTCAGGGCAGCGCCTGAATCCACAAACGCCATGACAGAATACGATGACAAAGAGCAGATCAAGGTAACGGACAGAAGAAATTTTGACTGTACTGTACCAATGGTGGCAGACCTAGCGAACCGCTTAGTGCGCTTAGGACAATCAGAGATAGAATGAGTGGAATCACCACAGTAGAAACACAGCCCATTCAGTCGTCTGTGTTCTTGCCGTTCAACTCTGGTCATTGTCCTATCGCACTGCATAGACTCAGGTTTAATCTCAGGTAATACCGCCAAATGGTGCACAGATTTACGCTCACGCAAGCGTCGACCGATCTGAATGGCCAAAGACATAGACTCATTCAAACCAGCAGGCATAGGAAATCCCACCATGACATCCTTAAGGGCTTCAGAGAGACCCTTTCTGAATATAGCTGCCAGCGCAGATTCATTCCATTGAGTGAGCACGGACCACTTTCTAAATTTCTGGCAATATACCTCTATCTCATCCTGAGCCTGACCAAGAGCCAGCAAATTTTTTTCTGCCTGATCCACTGAATTAGGCTCATCGTACAGCAATCCAAGCGCCAGGAAAAACGCATCGATATTACTCAATGCAGGATCTCCTGGCGCAAGAGAAAATGCCCAGTCCTGAAGATCGCCACGCAAAAAAGAAATGACGATCCTAACCTGTTGAACTGGGTCACCAGAGGAGCGAGGTTTCAAAGCCAGAAATAGTTTACAATTATTTTTGAAACTCAGAAATTTAGTTCTATCTCCAAAAAACAAATCTGGAATAGGAATTCTCGGTTCTAACAAAGAATTCTGAACCACAAAATCTTGAATATTTTGAACTCTTGCCGTGAGCTGATCCACACATGAAGACAGACCTTTAATGTCCATTGCTACACCTGTGTCCTGAACCACCCAAATGTCTAGGGGAAAAAAAAGGCAAAACACAGTGCAAAGAAAAAAACATGGTCTCAGAACTTCTTTTTTCTCTCTATTGAGAATCATTAGTACTTTTGGCTTCCTGTACTGTTGTGATAGGCAATTCAGTATCACAATGGACATAGCGGTCAGAGCACATACAGTGATCTGACAATAACCCAAAATAATAGAACGAGCTCTGAGACGTGGGAACTCTGCAGACCGCAATCCCTAATCCTCTCCAAACAACACTAGAGGCAGCCGTGGATTGCGCCTAACTCTACCTATGCAACTCGGCACAGCCTGAGAAACTAACTAGCCTGAAGATAGAAAATAAGCCTACCTTGCCTCAGAGAAATACCCCAAAGGAAAAGGCAGCCCCCCACATATGACTGTGAGTTAAGATGAAAAGACAAACGTAGGGATGAAATAGATTCAGCAAAGTGAGGCCCGACTTTCTTAACAGAGCGAGGATAGGAAAGATAACTTTGCGGTCTACACAAAACCCTAAAGAAAACCACGCAAAGGGGGCAAAAAGACCCTCCGTACCGAACTAACGGCATGGAGGTACACCATTTGTGTCCCAGAGCTTCCAGCAAAACAATTAGACAAGCTGGACAGAAAAAATAGCAAACAAATAGCAAAGAAGAACTTAGCTATGCAGAGCAGCAGGCCACAGGAATGATCCAGGGAAAAACAAGTCCAACACTGGAACATTGACAGGAAGCATGGATCAAAGCATTAGGTGGAGTTAAGTAGAGAAGCACCTAACGACCTCACCAGATCACCTGAGGGAGGAAACTCAGAAGCCGCAGTACCACTTTCCTCCACAAACGGAAGCTCCCAGAGAGAATCAGCCGAAGTACCACTTGTGACCACAGGAGGGAGCTCTGCCACAGAATTCACAACAGACAGGACTAGGTTATTATATCCCCTTTGAGAAAGCCACCACGCGAAACGCGCGTCAGGGGCCATAAGGAGGACCGCTGCACTATCCGGACTTACAATGGGTGAGCATTAGCTTTGAATTTACATGTGCCTCAGGGATAGGGTAGTACGTTACTAGCACATGTGTGCTGACCTTACTATTGATTTTCCTTGCATCTAGTCTGTTTATCCCTTCCATTGTGGCCGTTTTGTACTTGTATACATATATTATATGCTCCCCCAAGTCTTATAGTGGAGCGGTGGTCCCCCTTTTGAGTATCAGTTGCTGTCCTTCCTTCTATCTGCTTATTCATTGAAGCATGTTATATGTATTCATGGTATATGTTTAATAAAAGTTGTTTCATGTAAATTACTGTGGTGGTGTCATATATACTCCTCTTTTCTTGTGTAGATAAATCCATAAGTCCTGTCTATCAAAGTATAAAATTAATTTTCCCATGTAATCATCGTAAAAAGAAAAAAAAAATTAAAATGCCAAAATTGCGTTTCTTCTGTCACAACTCCATGAAAAATGAAAAAGGTCATCAAAACTTCAAATGTACCACAAAATTGGTTTAATTAAATTTACCATGTAAAAAATAAGCCCTCACACAGCACCATTGATCCTATAAATAAACTATGCAAGTTTAGTATGTCATAATCGTACTGACCTGGAGCACCATGTTGGCAGCTTACCACACAATGAACACTGTAAAACCAAAACCCATAAGGCAAAACCAGAATTGCATTTTCTGAATTTTTCAGTACATTATTTGGTAAAGTCGATGGTGTGATACCAAATATGGCTATATCAAAAGAAAAATATATAAATTGACATCGGTCTCATAGTATAAATATTGGCGTTAAAGTGTTTCAAGTGGAAGATGCTTCATAAAACATCAGCTTTTTTTTCCCAGAAGCATCTTTTTTATTTTTATTTTGTCACTACCTGAGAACATTTTCAATATTTTAATCCTGTAATCGTTTTTAAGGACCTTCCACTTCTCCCTAGCTTTGTCAATGGTACCGATGTGTACCATGACCGCTGTTTTTTCCCCTGCCCCACCCAGCAATCTGTCTATCCGATCCAAAATATGTCAAACCCAAACACCCGGCAGACAACACACTGTTCGGCATTCACAGTCTCGGTGGCAGATGACCCTGTCTGTCCTCCTAATTATAGAGTCCCCTACCACCAACATCTGTCTGGCCTTTGCTGCACTCCTATTTCCCTTCTTCCTACAGCAGTCATTTCCTGGTTGCTAGGAGCAGCGCACTGCTGTAGTGATCCCAGTCCTGGGCTTGCATTCTTAATATCAGACTAACAGGCATATTTACTAGGCTGTGCCAGATCAGGACTGGGCTCAATGGCACTTTTTCCCCTACCCCTTCTTCTAACTGTTATCCAGCTACCTCCTTCTGGGTCCTGATCTTCCCCACCTCCACCATCCTCCATATCACCGGCCCCAGCCAGCGCTGCTCAATGAGCAATGCTCCTGAGTGTTGCAAGCTGCACATTTAGATCCATTACCTGGGCTTCCAAACTTGTAACACACTGACATCAAGCGCAGATATATTCACCCTCAAACGGCTGTTCAAGGCATGCATATGAAAGCAGCTAATAGGATGCAGCAACGGTCGGAGGCAGAGCAAGGGTTAACAGGGGGATTTAATATAACAGCGTTACTCCACGCAGGGAGAGGGTATATGATAGATAGGTTAATGAAACTTTGCATGATAAACTTAGGCAGGGGTGGATTAAGGGTAGCCAGGGCCCCGGACTGTTCACACACTGTGGGCCCCCCCGGTCATGTGACGGGGGTCATGTGACGGGGGTCATGATATACCCGAACCAGATTATTCCAGAAAAAAGGCCGGGCCCTACTCTACTGTAATCTATTCAATATTTGTTAAAATCTGCAATACAATTTAGGTATATCTAGACCAATAATAACACATACTAGGAACAAATACCACCGTACCATGACCAGCCCACAAATTACAACCACAGTGATCGAATAATATCACATACAAGGAACAAATACCACCGCACCATGTCAAGACCACATATTACCACTTGGTGACCAAATCGCACATACAAGGGACAAATACCACAACACCAGGCATTTCCAGACCACATATTACCACCACATAGTGACTGAATACTACAATACTGATCAGTAAAAAAAAAATAAAAAAACACAATACTATCACCATAAATGCCAGTATTCACAGGAGATCTGTACTTAGTATGCAGTGTCTGTGTAGAGGTAATACAGTGATCACTGGTGACATTGTACACAGGACCTCTGTATATAGTATACAGTATATAGTGTCAGTGTATAGGTAACACTGACTCACCAGTGACGTCTCTAGGTGAAGTCCTTCATCTTTCATCCAGCACAGACCACCATCATTTCTCCCAGCCAGGACTCGTTTCTGCAGGAAATAACACAGTTATCTCGAGCTCCGCTTGCAGAACACATTACTTAATTTTTCACAACTTCTACATTACACCACATGAAGAGAAAAAGGCGATATAGTGTCACTCTGCACAGTAACAGGACCGCCCCCCCATTTAAAACAGTATACTCAAAAAATAAAATAAATACATCACTGCAGTAATAATATCCCTTAATTAGCCCCTATGGTAATACTATTCTCCACCCCATGTATCTCATTCCTCGCTCCAGCCATATGTTCTCCCATCCTGCACTCATGAGTATCCATCCTGTCCCATATGATCTCCCCATCCTGCCCCATCTGTCTCCATCGTATCCATCCTGCCCCATGATCCAATCCTGCCCCATGTCTTTCATTCTACCCCGTGTCTCCAATCATGCCCCGTGTCTACATTCTGCCCATGCCTCCAGTCCTGCCCCCAGTGTGGCCAGCAAACTGCCCCAGTGTGTCCAGCAATCTGCCCCACTGTCTCCAGCAATCTGCCCCACTGTCTCCAGCAATCTGCCCCACTGTCTCCAGCAATCTGCCCCACTGTCTCCAGCATTGCCCCCCAGTGTGTCCTCCAGCATTGCCCGCCAGTGTGTCCTCCAGCATTGCCCCCCAGTGTGTCCTCCAGCATTGCCCCCCAGTGTGTCATCCAGCAATCTGCCCCACTGTCTCCAGCATTGCCCCACTGTCACCAGCATTGCCCCACTGTCCCCAGCATTGCCCCACTGTCCCCAGCATTACCCCACTGTCTCCAGCATTGCCCCACTGTCTCCAGCATTGCCCCACTGTCTCCAGCATTGCCCCACTGTCTCCACCATTGCCCCACTGTCTCCAGCATTGCCCCACTGTCTCCAGCATTGCCCCACTCTCTCCAGCATTGCCCCACTGTCTCCAGCATTGCCCCACTGTCCCCAGCATTGCCCCACTGTCCCCAGCATTGCCCTACTGTCTCCAGTATTGCCCCACTGTCTCCAGCAATCTGCCCCACTGTCTCCATCAATTTGCCCCACTGTCTCCAGCATTCTGCTCCACTTTTGTCCAGCAATTTGCCCACTGTCTCCAGCAATCTGCCCCAGTCTCCAGCAATCTGCCCCAGTCTCCAGCAATCTGCCCCACTGTCTCCAGCAATCTGCCCCACTGTCTCCAGCATTGCCCCCAGTGTGTCCTCCAGCATTTCCCCCCAGTGTGTCCTCCAGCAATCTGCCCCACTGTCTCCAGCATTGCCCCCCAGTGTGTCCTCCAGCATTGCCCCCAGTGTGTCCTCCAGCAATCTGCCCCACTGTCTCCAGCAATCTGCCCCACTGTCTCCAGCATTGCCCCCCAATGTATCCTCCAGCATTTCCCCCCAGTGTGTCCTCCAGCAATCTGCCCCACTGTCTCCAGCATTGCCCCCCAGTGTGTCCTCCAGCATTGCCCCCAGTGTGTCCTCCAGCAATCTGCCCCACTGTCTCCAGCATTGCCCCACTGTCTCCAGCATTGCCCCACTGTCTCCAGCATTGCCCCACTGTCCCCAGCATTGCCCCACTGTCCCCAGCATTGCCCCACTGTCTCCAGCATTGCCCCACTGTCTCCAGCATTCTGCCCCACTGTCTCCAGCAATCTGCCCCACTGTCTCCAGCAATCTGCCCCACTGTCTCCAGCAATCTGCCCCACTTTCTCAAGCATTGCCCCCAGTGTGTCCTCCAGCAATCTGCCCCAGTGTCTCCAGCATTGCCCCACTGTCTCCAGCAATCTGCCCCACTGTCTCCAGCAATTTGCCCCACTGTCTCCACCAATCTGCCCCAGTCTCCAGCAATCTGCCCCAGTCTCCAGCAATATGCCCCACTGTCTCCAGCAATCTGCCCCACTGTCTCCAGCATTGCCCCCAGTGTGTCCTCCAATCTGCCCCAGTGTCTCCAGCATTGCCCCCCAATGTGTCCTCCAGCATTGCCCCCCAGTGTGTCCTCCAGCATTGCCCCCCAGTGGTCCTCCAGCAATCTGCCCCACTGTCTCCAGCATTGCCCCACTGTCCCCAGCATTGCCCCACTGTCCCCAGCATTGTCCCACAGTCCCCAGCATTGCCCCACTGTCTCCAGCATTGCCCCACTATCTCCAGCATTGCCCCACTGTCTCCAGCAATCTGCCCCACTGTCTCCAGCAATCTGCCCCACTGTCTCCAGCAATCTGCCCCACTGTCTCCAGCAATCTGCCCCACTGTCTCAAGCATTGCCCCCAGTGTGTCCTCCAGCAATCTGCCTCACTGTCTCCAGCATTGCCCCACTGTCCCCAGCATTGCCCCACTGTCCCCAGCATTGCCCCACTGTCCCCAGCATTGCCCCACTGTCTCCAGCATTGCCCCACTATCTCCAGCATTGCCCCACTGTCTCCAGCAATCTGCCCCACTGTCTCCAGCAATCTGCCCCACTGTCTCCAGCAATCTGCCCCACTGTCTCCAGCAATCTGCCCCACTGTCTCCAGCAATCTGCCCCACTGTCTCAAGCATTGCCCTCAGTGTGTCCTCCAGCAATCTGCCCCATTGTCTCCAGCATTGCCCCAGTGTGTCCTCCAGCATTGCCCCCAGTGTGTCCTCCAACTTGCCCCAGTGTGTCCAGCATTGCCCCCCAGTGTGTCCTCCAGCATTGCCCCCAGTGTGTCCTCCAACCTGCCCCAGTGTCTCCAGCATTGCCCCCCAGTGTGTCCTCCCTCCAGCATTGCCCCCCAGTGTGTCAACCGTTTAACTGATCAAAAAAAAAAAAACAGTCTCCTCACCTGTCCGCGCTCCCGGCGGCGAGCTCCCTTCAGCAGCGCACACTCGCCGGCGACTCACAATGACGTCAGACACCGGCGACGTGTGCGCTGCGGCCGACATCAGCTGCCAGCCTCCAATTGGCTGGCGGCTGTTGTTGTTAACTATTGACGTGCGGGCGCGTGCCCGCACATCAATAGGAAACCGCCGCAGCGCCGGAAAGGGCCCGGTGAGCAGATGAGAAGGGGCCCGATGCGGGCCCCCTCTCTCTGCCCACCGGGTCCGGGGGCACACAAACGCCGCCCGGCGGGCATTCACAGACGATTATCAGAGGGTTAAGCTGTGCGGTAGCCCAGGGCCCCCCCAGACCACTGGGCCCTGGGCTACCGCCCATATTGACCCTCTGATAATCCGCCCCTGAACTTAGGGGCAACAGGTATGTAGTTAGGTAGGGGAGAGTTCAAAGGAATCAGACTTATCGATCCGGCTTTGATGAGGAGTAGTCTCTGTGATGATGGCGGTGGTGTTTCGGCCTGGATGCTTGAAGAATCCAGTGTCGTCCTGGTGCAGAAGGGGTTTTGGATTCTGTTGTCGTCGGTGGTCCTGGGTATACGGTCGCCTGTCCTTGATCCAGAAGAAGATCCACTAGAAGGGGAACAGTGCTTTCTTTTAAGCGCCGACACAGCACAGGAGTATGCAGGAGCCGGTAATGCAGGCAGCAGCACTTTGACTGCAGCCTGGTCGTCCTGTCTGGGAGCATGCCGCCTGCGGTTTGGTCGTAAGTAAGGATCACTCATGCTTAGTGGTGTCACAGGAGTCAGCAATGTCAGCGATGTCTGGAAGCGTCTCTGCCTGAAGTCTCCGGTAAGCCTCCGTAATCCACTCTGGCTTGGGCCTACTTTTTTTCTGACTGTGCAGCGCAGGAAAGCTTGCACTCAACTCCTGCACCCTACAGCTTCCCGCCACTACTGAGTGAACATGTTCCCGTGCACTGTTGCACTTTTATGCTCTCCATGCCCCCTGGTCTCAAGTTCAAAGGTCTGTCTGGAGAACTAAACTCTCCCCCCTGCAACTCAGATGACAGCACCAGTGGTTCCGGACTCGTCCCAGACACGGCACGCCAAGGCCGGCTGTCCTCCTTACACATACATCGCACAGGACGTACACCTGGTAGCATTGTCCATGGAGCACATATTCAATTGAGATAAACCACACAAATAAAAGAAAAAAAAAACAATGGAAAGCTAGTAAGGAAAACACCAAATAATGCTCTTGTGTAAAACTATGAGATTGCGTATAACTATGCACTTACAGTATCTGCTGCCTCTGCACGTTAAAGGGAACCTCTCACCCCGTTTTTTCAGATTGAGATAAAAATACTGTTAAATAGGGCCTGCGCTGTGCGTTACAATAGTGTATGTAGTGTACCCTGATTCCCCACCTATGCTGCGAAATACATTACCAAAGTCGCCGTTTTCGCCTGTCAATCAGGCTGGTGAGGTCAGGTGGGCGTGGTGACATCGCTGTTTCTTCCCCAGCTTTCCGTTGGTGGCGAGTTTGCATCTTGGCTTCAGGAAAATGGCCGCCGCGATCTCCATCTGCGCACGTGCGGCATCCCGCGGCCATTTTCCTGAAGCCCCGTGCAGCAGAGCACTCCATCTGCGCACGCGCGGCCTCAGGAAGATGGTCACCCCCACCGATGACAAGGGTAATAGCGCAGATCGCGCGCTTTTTCTTCACGTGCGCGCAGTGGATTTGGCACTTGGACATGCGCACACCACTACGTCACCAACGGAAAGCTGGGGAAGAAACAGCGATGTCACCACGCCCACCTGACCTCACCAGCCTGATTGACAGGCGAAAACGGCGACTTTGGTAATGTATTTCGCAGCATAGGTGGGGAATCAGGGTACACTACATACACTATTGTAACGCACAGCGCAGGCCCGATTTAACAGTATTTTTACCTCAATCTGAAAAAACGGGGTGACAGGTTCCCTTTAAAGCAGTCTCTGCTCTGCTCTGCAGCCTCGCTTAGACTCCCTAGAATGTCTAATCCTCCAGTCAGCACAGGTGAATCTGGTAGCGAGATTCGGAACAGAAGTGTATGAGAGGCAGAGTGATCGATCGGAACCATGTGCTGAGAGAGGATGTCTAGAAAAGAGGTCCACAGTTTATAACTTTTAAAGACAATGGGCCTAGACAGTACTGAGTACATAAGAGGGGTAGAAAGCTTGAAGCTAAGTCCATCCATACTGAACGCTTGCAGGGGAAAGAAGACGCTGAACCGTGGGATGAGTAAAGGACTCTTACTGAGCAGGACTGTAAAGTTGAGCTGGGCTGTGGAAAAGCCGTGAAAAACAATGGAGACAGAGGAGAAAGTAAAGAGAAAAAGTAAAGAAAGGAGAACAATGGAGAAAGGAGGAAGGAATCTGTGTGAGGAAAATGCTTTTATTTGTAAAGGAAGTGTTCATAAGACTGTGTACCCACTAGCTCTTGTATATATTTCCTACCAACAGTAAAAAGTTTAAATGAATGGTGGTCTCCCTCACTGAACTGTCCAACACCTGATTCTGGCAAACCAGCAACACCAGTTACGGTATATAGTGCTGGCCTCCTTGTATGCTGCCTCTCTTCCCCGACAGGGATGCCAGCTTACTCACCGCCACAGCCGCCGTCCTGCAATTCCTCCTCCCTTTGTATCTGCTGCTGCCCGGGGTGCGCGCATAGCGTACAGATCCCTAGGCACTGTGCTTAGTGTGCACGCGCCCTCTTTCTTAAAGTGCAGCGCGTCATCTTAAAGTGTCCCCAGCCAATACCTGGGTTACACCTTCTATTTAAGGCACCTCCTCCACCTTGGAGGTGTGTGAGCAACTTAGTTAGTCTTTAGCATGCTTGCTAGGTGTCAGGTCCACTATACCCATCAGTCTGTCTACCTTTCCTGTACCTGTCTACCCGTACTGGTCTTTCTCAATTTCAGCCAGTCCAGTCTGCGCCTGTTAGAAATCATCTGTACATCAGTTTGTCCAGTCCACACCTGCCAGAGCTGATCTGTACATCAGCCGGTCCAGTCCGCACCTGCCAGAGCTCATCTGTACATCAGCCAGTCCAGTCTGCACCTGCCAGAGCTCATCTGTACATCAGCCGGTCCAGTCTGCACCTGCCAGAGCTCATCTGTACATCAGCCGGTCCAGTCAGCACCTGCAAGAGCTCATCTGTACATCAGCCGGTCCAGTCAGCACCTGCCAGAGCTCATCTGTTCATCAGCCGGTCCAGTCTGCACCTGCCAGAGCTCATCTGTACATCAGCCAGTCCAGTCTGCACCTGCCAGAGCTCATCTGTACATCAGCTTGTCCAGTCTGCACCTGCCAGAGCTCATCTGTACCATCAGCCAGTTCAGTCTGCACCTGCCAGAGTTCATCTGTACATCAGCCAGTCCAGTCCACACCTGCCAGAGCTCATCTGTACATCAGCCGGTCCAGTCAGCACCTGCCAGAGCTCATCTGTACATCAGCCGGTCCAGTCAGCACCTGCCAGAGCTCATCTGTACATCAGCCAGTCCAGTCTGCACCTGCCAGAGCTCATCTGTACATCAGCTTGTCCAGTCTGCACCTGCCAGAGCTCATCTGTACCATCAGCCAGTTCAGTCTGCACCTGCCAGAGTTCATCTGTACATCAGCCAGTCCAGTCCACACCTGCCAGAGCTCATCTGTACATCAGCCGGTCCAGTCCGCACCTGCCAGAGCTCATCTGTACATCAGCCAGTTCAGTCTGCACCTGCCAGAGCTCATCTGTCCATCAGCCAGTCCAGTCTGCACCTGCCAGAGCTCATCTGTGCATCAGCTCGTCCAGTCTGTACCTGCCAGAGCTCATCTGTACATCAGCCGGTCCAGTCAGCACCTGCCAGAGTTCATCTGTACATCAGCCAGTCCAGTCCACACCTGCCAGAGCTCATCTGTACATCAGCCGGTCCAGTCCGCACCTGCCAGAGCTCATCTGTACATCAGCCAGTTCAGTCTGCACCTGCCAGAGTTCATCTGTACATCAGCCAGTCCAGTCTGCACCTGCCAGAGCTCATCTGTACATCAGCCGGTCCAGTCTGCACCTGCCAGAGTTCATCTGTACATCAGCCAGTCCAGTCTGCACCTGCCAGAGCTCATCTGTGCATCAGCTCGTCCAGTCTGTACCTGCCAGAGCTCATCTGTACATCAGCTGGTCAAGTCTGCACCTACCAGAGCTCATCTGTACATCAGCCAGTCCAGTCTGCACATACCAGAGCTCATCTGTACAACAGCCGATCCAGTCTGCACCTGCCAGAGCTCATCTGTACATTAGCCGGTCCAGTCAGCACCTGCCAGAGCTCATCTGTACATTAGCCAGTCTAGTCTGCACCTACCAGAGCTCATCTGTACATCAGCCGGTCCAGTCTGCACCTGCCAGAGCTCATCTGTACAACAGCTGGTCCAGTCTGCACCTGCCAATACTTCTGTATACCAGCTGGTCCCATCTGTATCCTGGTCCCTGTGTTCCTTCAGTGTCTGCCTACATCTGCTATCTCTCCCTCCAGGCCGTTCCTGTAACCAGTCCTTTGGGGGTCAGCTGTCATATGTCTGTGGTCTGTTCTGGAGTAGCAACTGATGGTCAATGGGAGCTAAGCCTAACCCCACCATCAGGGGCCCTAGTGAAGAGTGAAGTCATCACCTAGTCATGCCCCTCCAGGCACTTCTCGGACCACGGCACAGCAGTTTCACCACTCCCATTACATGCGGTCTGCACCGGAGTAGTGTAATCAGGTGTTGAGATGCAGTACCCAGGGATTGCAGAGCAATGCGATGTAACAATATTATTTAATTTAACAGTACAGATGAAAGTAATCTCGCAGGGAGTTAATTAACAGTAAACAAGGATTAAAGGAATAGTAAGAATTAATGCGATAGTCTGAGGTTTAAACAACACTTATCGTAACTCCCACTGGTTCTCCGTGATATACAGTCCGATGGGGGTTGCAGTGACAGGAATGGCTGGCGTAATGTCCTCAGATGGGGTCCTTTGTCAACGGTCCAACTTCTGGCAGCAGCGGGCGGTCTCCGGTTTTACCTGCTGAGCCCCTGGTCCATAAGCCTGAGCAAGCAAAGTGAGGGAAGCTGCAGGAGTCCCTGTAACAAGCGTGGGCTGATGTGCGCTGGTGGGCCGAGGTAACTGCACTCGGCGGACGGCGCTCTCCTCAGTGACAATCCTGCTGGAGGGTGCGGGTAAGCCTGGTCGCGGCATGTCTTGGCTCTGCTGCGCAGGATGTGGAGCGCACTGCTCACCCTGCTGCACTCTACCTGACGGTGGGAAACTCTGATGCTTCGCGCATTCAGCTCTATTTACGGTTTAAATACGCCCCCTCTTCCCAGGTCATGGGGCCTGTCCAGTCCCCTTTTCCTTCCTCCGGGCAACATGGGACGCCGCCTTGACAGTTCTGGACCCGGCTCAATGCCGCACCCGCAGCCCGGTCTTCCTCCTTACAGTAGTGCCCTTAAAGCACAAGCCCACGTACCCAGTCAGGACCCCCACTTTCATGTAATGTAAAGGTACCTTCACACATAACGATATCGTTAACGATATCGTTGCTTTTTGTGACGTAGCAACGATATCGTTAAGGAAATCGTTCTGTGTGACAGCGACCAACGATCAGGCCCCTGCTGGGAGATCGTTGGTCGCTGAGGAAAGTCCAGAACTTTATTTCGTCGCTGGACTCCCTGCAGACATCGCTGGATCGGCGTGTGTGACACCGATCCAGCGATGTCTTCACTGGTAACCAGTGCCTTCACACTCAGCGACGCTGCAGCGATACCGACAACGATGTCGATCGCTGCAGCGTCGCTGTTTGGTCGCTGGAGAGCTGTCACACAGACAGCTCTCCAGCGACCAACGATCCCGAGGTCCCCGGGTAACCAGGGTAAACATCGGGTTGCTAAGTGCAGGGCCGCGCTTAGTAACCCGATGTTTACCCTGGTTACCAGCGTAAAAGTGAAAAAAACAAACACTACATACTTACCTACCGCTGTCTGTCCCCGGCGCTCAGCTTCTCTGCACTCACTGTGAGCACAGCGGCCGGAAAGCAGAGCGGTGACGTCACCGCTCTGCTTTCCGGCTGACCGACGCTCACAGCCAGTGCAGGAGGAGTGCAGAGAAGCAGAGCGCCGGGGACAGACAGCGGTAGGTAAGTATGTACTGTTTGTTTTTTTCACTTTTACGCTGGTAACCAGGGTAAACATCGGGTTACTAAGCGCGGCCCTGCGCTTAGTTACCCGATGTTTACCCTGGTTACCAGTGAAGACATCTCTGGATCGGTGTCACACACGCCGATCCAGCGATGTCTGCAGGGAGTCCAGCGACGAAATAAAGTTCTGGACTTTCCTCAGCGACCAACGATCTCCCAGCAGGAGCCTGATCGTTGGTCGCTGTCACACAGAACGATTTCCTTAACGATATCGTTGCTACGTCACAAAAAGCAACGATATCGTTAACGATATCGTTATGTGTGAAGGTACCTTAACAGGACGTAAGAGACAAGTACCCCACCTGCGGCTACCACCCCCGCGCCACGTTACTCTACCACCAGTGCTACACCAGGGATACATGCGGACATTTTGGCCCTATTGCACTAAATCAGAAGGACATTTGCAGTGAGTGGACATTACAAGTTATTGGCTTTTTTTTTTTTTTTTTAGCAAGGACATTATTAACCCCTTTCTAACCTCGGACGGGATAGTACGTCCGAGGTCAGATCCCCTGCTTTGATGCAGGGTTCCGCGGTGAGCCCGTATCAAAGCCGGGACATGTCAGCTGTTTTGAACAGCTGACATGTGCCCATAATAGGCGTGGGCAGAAACGCGATCTGCACGCACCTATTAACTAGTTAAATGCCGCTGTCAAACGTAGACAGTGGCATTAACTACCACTTCCGGCCGGGCGGCCGGAAATGATCGCATCGCCGACCCCCGTCACATGATCGGAGGTCGGCGATGCTTCAGAATAGTAACCACAGAGGTCCTTGAGACCTCTATGGTTACTGATCGCCGGTGGCTGTGAGCGCCACCCTGTGGTCGGCGCTCACAGCACACCTGCAATTCTGCTACATAGCAGCGATCTGATGATCGCTGCTATGTAGCAGAGCTGATCGTGCTATGCCTGCTTCTAGCCTCCCATGGAGGCTATTGAAGCATGGCAAAAGTTAAAAAAAAAAGTAAAAAAAAATGTGAAAAAAATAAAAAAAATATAAAAGTTTAAATCACCCCCCTTTCGCCCCAATCAAAATAAATGAATAAAAAAAAATCAAATCTACACATATTTGGTATCGCCGTGCTCAGAATCGCCCGATCTATCAATTAAAAAAAGCATTAACCTGATCACTAAATGGCGAAGCGAGAAAAAAATGTGAAACGCCAGAATTACGTTTTTTTGGTCGCCCCGACATTGCATTAAAATGCAATAACGGGCGATCAAAAGAACGTATCTGCACCAAAATGCTATAATTAAAAACGTTATCTCGGCACGCAAAAAATAAGCCCTCAACTGACTCCAGATCATGAAAAATGGAGACGCTACGAGTATCGGAAAATGGCGCAATTTTTTTTTTTATATTAGCAAAGTTTGGAATTTTTTTTCACCACTTAGGTAAAAAATAACCTAGTCATGTTAGGTGTCTATGAACTCGTACTGACCTGGAGAATCATAATGTCAGGTCAGTTTTAGCATTTAGTGAACCTAGCAAAAAAGCCAAACAAAAAACAAGTGTGGGATTGCACTTTTTTTGCAATTTCACCGCACTTGGAATTTTTTTCCCATTTTCTAGTACACGACATGCTAAAACCAATGATGTCGTTCAAAAGTACAACTCGTCCTGCAAAAAATAAGCCCTCACATGGCCAAATTGACGGAAAAATAAAAAAGTAATGGCTCTGGGAAGGAGGGGAGTGAAAAACGAACACGGAAAAACGAAAAATCCCAAGGTCATGAAGGGGTTAAGCAACCATATTCACCACTCATTCTGCCAGCAATTGTCCATGTGATATATTGGCTTTTTAACCATTTCTGTGCATTGGCATCCGGCATAATGGCACTCACTGTGTTTTACATTTTACTTATGACAAGCAGATGTGTTTGTGCGGCCTCAGTGGCGATATAAGGGAGTTCATTTCTACTATCTCAAGTACTACTACACCTATTAGATACTTAGACCACCTAGTTCCATAGATTTAGGGTATGTGCACACGTTGTGGATTCTCTGCGGATCCGCAGTGTTTTTTTGCGGTGCAGAAACGCTGCAGATCCGCAATTGATTTACAGTACAATGTAAATCAATGAGAAAAAAAAATGCTGTGCACACTTTGCGGAAAATCCGCTGCGGAAACACTGCGGTTTAAAAGAAGCAGCATGTCACTTCTTTTTTGTGAATCTGCAGCGTTTTTGTACCCATTTCATTATAGAAAAATAAAAAATGCAGCAAATCCACAAGAAAACCGCAGCAAAAACGCACAAAAAATGCTGCGGACCTGTACAAAAAACGCGACAAATCCGCAGGTGCGTTTTCTGCCAGGAGAGGCAGAATCCGCACAAGAAATCCCTAAGGCTAATCCGCAACGTGTGCACATAGCCTTAGAGATAATAAAACTAGTTTCCTGGGTACCAAGGTTGCCTTGCACCGTTTAGCCAATTTCAGCAACAAGGTAGAAAAATGTCCCTAGTGGTTAGCACTGCAGCCTGGCAGCGCTGGGGTCCTGGGTTCTAATCCCACCTTGGACAACATCTGCAAGGAGTTTGTATGTTCTCTCCGTGTTTGCGTGGGTTTCCTCCGGGTACTCCGGTTTCCTCCCACATTCCAAAGACATACTGATTGGGAATTTAGATTGTGAGCCCCATCGGGGACAGTGATGATAATGTGTGCAAAAGTGTAAAGCGCTGCGGAATATGTTAGCGCTGTATAAAAATAAAGATTATTATTATTATTATTATAGTGGGATTGTCAGTGAAGGGGATTTCAATTTGCATTTACAACTCTGTGCATGTAGCCAGAATGATTATTAATTGCAGGCTAAGAGTTATATTTCTGAGTATAAATCTACTGATCCCACCAGTGACATAACAGACTTGTGGGGACACGGCAGTGTCTGTGGTGATGATGATGATGACGATGACGATGATGATGATGATGATGAGGATGTGCCGTCCAGCTGCGGCTCGCTTGCTGCTGTGATTCCACTGCTGGCCATTAGGGGGAGCTGTGCTATTCCGGCTCCCAGCCCCGCGCCCGCTCCTGATCTCACTCCTCTCCATTCTGTCTGCCTGTGGGATTACAACAATGTGGATGCAGTGTGGAGGGCAGCGATCCTTGTGCGACTTCTGCCTGTGAGGACTGTGGTGTGGAGGGCTGCTGGCTGCCATGTTTGGGGAGTCGGTGTTCTGTGACAGGAGGCTGTGCTATGCTGTAAGTACTGAGTGACTTGTGGTGGTCGCAGGCTGATCTGCTCCCAGTGCATATGGTGCGTTTCTCTGTGCGGTGCTGCATTGTGCCCTGACATGGGCTCGCTTGTGTTACTCACTTTGTAGCTTTTTTTCCACACGTGTTGATCATTGTAAGATGTACCATCTCCTGGCTGCATTGTGTTAGTGGCCCCTCTTCTTCTGCTCTGACTTTAGTAACCTGTTGCATATTGTAAAATTCACACTATCAGTATTTGGTCAGTATTATACCTCAGTATTTGGTCAGTATTTTACCTCAGTTTCTGTAAGCCAAAACCAGGAGTGGGAGATAAATACAGATGTGGTGCATATGTTTCTATTATACTTTCCTCTCCTGATTGAGGTAACCTACTTCACATGTGAACACGGCCCTATAACGGGTGTATTGCTGTGTGACTATGGATGATAATCTCAATAACCGTTTCTGGCCTTTTTTGGAAGCACAAGGTGGCGGTGACATTTGTGGTGCGGCCGCAGTGCAGTCAGTCGTGGTGTCCCCCCAGCAGGATGTGTGCAGGGGCTGATACACAACATCTGCGCGGCGGAGCTGAGCACTTCTATGGAGGTGGGGCTGATTCACAGCATTCGCTCTGTCAGGGATGCCCAACATCTTATTTGTCCTGTGACTTTTCTGTGACTTTACAGGATTTTTGTTAACAACCCAGGGACCTGCTGAAACTAGAACAAATAAACTTCCTGCTCTCCTTAGGGTATGTCCACACGTTGCGTTTTTGCTGCGTGTTTTTTTTTTTCTGCAGGTAAACCTGATCAAAGAAGCTGCGTACAAATATCAGGTTTTGCTGCGTTTTTGTTTTCTGTTAGTACCCCACAAAAAAATCATGATGGAACTGCCTTTAAGGTTTTTGCAGTAAAAACATAGCAAAACCTGACACCTGGGTTTTTTGTTGCACTTTTGCACTTATTGCTTTCTATGTGTGAAAAAAAACGCTGAAAGAAGTGACATGCTGCAGTTTTCAAAATCAGTCAGGAAATAAAACAATGTGTGTGCATGAGATTTCAAAAATCTCAAAGCCTTTTCTGGTCCTATAAAACGCTGCTTAAAATTTGCACAAAAAGAGCAGCAAAAACCCGTGTGAACATAGCCTTACTGTTAATCTTCCTATATCCCCAAGTTACTACAGTATGATGTTTCTTTGTTGGTGACCTAACATAATGGGGATGATGAACTCACAATCCATTACATCACTGTACAATGAGCCCACATTCCGTTATATCACTATACGATGAGGTCACATTCTGTTACATCGCTGTACGATGAGGTCACATTCCGTTATATCACTATACGATGAGGTCACATTCCATTACATCGCTATACGATGAGCCCACATTCCGTTATATCGCTATACGGTGAGGTCACATTCCGTTATATCGCTATACGATGAGCCCACATTCCGTTACATTACTATACGATGAGGTCACATTCCGTTACATCACTATACGATGAGCCCACATTCCGTTATATCGCTATACGATGAGCCCACATTCCGTTATATCGCTATACGGTGAGGTCACATTCCGTTACATCACTATACGATAAGGTAATATTCCGTTACATCACTGTACAATGAGGTCACATTCCGTTATATCGCTATACGATGAGGTCACATTCCGTTATATCACTATACGATGAGGTCACATTCCGTTACATCACTCTACGGTGAGGTCACATTCCGTTACATCACTCTACGGTGAGGTCACATTCCGTTACATCACTCTACGGTGAGGTCACATTCCGTTACATCACTCTACGGTGAGGTCACATTCCGTTACATCACTCTACGGTGAGGTCACATTCCGTTACATCACTCTACGGTGAGGTCACATTCCGTTACATCACTCTACGGTGAGGTCACATTCCGTTACATCACTCTACGGTGAGGTCACATTCCGTTACATCACTCTACGGTGAGGTCACATTCCGTTACATCACTCTACGGTGAGGTCACATTCCGTTACATCACTCTACGGTGAGGTCACATTCCGTTACATCACTATACGATGAGGTCACATTCCGTTACATCACTCTACGGTGAGGTCACATTCCGTTACATCGCTCTACGGTGAGGTCACATTCCGTTACATCGCTCTACGGTGAGGTCACATTCCGTTACATCGCTCTACGGTGAGGTCACATTCCGTTACATCGCTCTACGGTGAGGTCACATTCCGTTACATCGCTCTACGGTGAGGTCACATTCCGTTACATCGCTCTACGGTGAGGTCACATTCCGTTACATCGCTCTACGGTGAGGTCACATTCCGTTACATCGCTCTACGGTGAGGTCACATTCCGTTACATCGCTCTACGGTGAGGTCACATTCCGTTACATCGCTCTACGGTGAGGTCACATTCCGTTACATTACTGGGGACATATTGTCTCTATACTAAATAAACTGGACTGCTGGAGGGAACAGAGCAAAATAATCATTTAGAGGGTTGTATGTATCACAAGTTTTATTACTTACATTTTTTGAAGCTTTTTGCATACAGATCCGCAATGGCTGTTTATATGCATACTGTATACAACACCATCAATAGGGAACTCCGTAACGATATTATTAATGGTCCTAAAATCGCAGCATAAATCACCCAACTTGGAATTTATACCATATCAGATTTTATCAATTATTTTTGTGCCGTCTTTAAATGTTCATGGCAATTTGACAAGTCATAAATCATATCTGCTCTGAGGCACATTAAACATGCTGCCTATAGATTTCTAACACATAGTTACGGTATATGGAAGATTTTTCTGTCATGAATGTTTATATGGCGCTGACGATCCTGCAGCAGAATCTGAATATTTCAGAAAGCCAACCGTGCAGAGATCTTGTGGCCCGTCAGCTGTGGCACAAAGATTGTGAAAGACGTTATTTTGGGTTTTTTGCTGTCTGCACTCAGCACAAGGTAATGGTTCATTCTCTCCATGGCAAAAGCAGATGCTTCAGTGTTGTTGAAGAATGGGCAGCTCATGACTATAGATAAAGTCCCCACTTTAAATGGCTTTACACTGTACTGTCATTGTGCAAATATTAACTGGCAAAGGATTCAATATTGTATTTACTTTTAACAAACTGTACATAGACATTAATTGTTCTCCCAAGAGACTGAGATGGTCATTTTGCTTACAGCACATTAGGCTGGATTGACAATGAGATGGGTATACAGATAAGTATCTGGACATTGTTATGTGCTTTGCATTTACAGTAGGTGCAGACATGTTTAGTTCCTATGTGAATGGGTAAAATGTAGTAAATCAGAATCCCTACAATTCCCATAATCGTGCCCCCTTCTAGTCTCTTTCTATGCAATAACAATGGTGATGATCCAAGTGATGGGATTAGGTTGAGCTTGTTGTAGATTTGCTTAATGCAATCATTTGCTTGTAGTGTGAGGTGTAAATAAGAACAAGTGAGATCTGTCTCACCCCTATATGTAGATACCCCAATGAGTGCTGCAACTTGGATGATCAGATGAACTGCATCTATTATATTTGTATGAATAATGTTGACAGGTACAATCACAGTATGTGGTCAAATTTTCAAATAGGTGTTCTGCAGTAAGGACCCCAGCCACATGGGCAGTTATTCTCATAGGCAATGTGTCCAGATATGTACCTGTCCAAAGAGTTTACAGCTGGAAGCCAACTTGTTACAAATAGAGGTGAGTGCTTTAAGTTCGGGGTTTGTATAGGACAGTTAGTGTCCGGAGCTAAACGCCGAACACAAACTTTTTCTGGAAGTCCATTGCAATGTTCAGAATTCCGAGGATAGCCCGGGAGAGAGAATTTTCCAGATCCAACGTTCAGGTTCCCATTCTTTTCAATGGAGTTCGGAAACAGTAACATAGTAACATAGTAACATAGTTAGTAAGGCCGAAAAAAGACATTTGTCCATCCAGTTCAGCCTATATTCCATCATAATAAATCCCCAGATCTACGTCCTTCTACAGAACCTAATAATTGTATGATACAATATTGTTCTGCTCCAGGAAGACATCCAGGCCTCTCTTGAACCCCTCGACTGAGTTCGCCATCACCACCTCCTCAGGCAAGCAATTCCAGATTCTCACTGCCCTAACAGTAAAGAATCCTCTTCTATGTTGGTGGAAAAACCTTCTCTCCTCCAGACGCAAAGAATGCCCCCTTGTGCCCGTCACCTTCCTTGGTATAAACAGATCCTCAGCGAGATATTTGTATTGTCCCCTTATATACTTATACATGGTTATTAGATCGCCCCTCAGTCGTCTTTTTTCTAGACTAAATAATCCTAATTTCGCTAATCTATCTGGGTATTGTAGTTCTCCCATCCCCTTTATTAATTTTGTTGCCCTCCTTTGTACTCTCTCTAGTTCCATTATATCCTTCCTGAGCACCGGTGCCCAAAACTGGACACAGTACTCCATGTGCGGTCTAACTAGGGATTTGTACAGAGGCAGTATAATGCTCTCATCATGTGTATCCAGACCTCTTTTAATGCACCCCATGATCCTGTTTGCCTTGGCAGCTGCTGCCTGGCACTGGCTGCTCCAGGTAAGTTTATCATTAACTAGGATCCCCAAGTCCTTCTCCCTGTCAGATTTACCCAGTGGTTTCCCGTTCAGTGTGTAATGGTGATATTGATTCCCTCTTCCCATGTGTATAACCTTACATTTATCATTGTTAAACCTCATCTGCCACCTTTCAGCCCAAGTTTCCAACTTATCCAGATCCATCTGTAGCAGAATACTATCTTCTCTTGTATTAACTGCTTTACATAGTTTTGTATCATCTGCAAATATCGATATTTTACTGTGTAAACCTTCTACCAGATCATTAATGAATATGTTGAAGAGAACAGGTCCCAATACTGACCCCTGCGGTACCCCACTGGTCACAGCGACCCAGTTAGAGACTATACCATTTATAACCACCCTCTGCTTTCTATCACTAAGCCAGTTACTAACCCATTTACACACATTTTCCCCCAGACCAAGCATTCTCATTTTGTGTGCCAACCTCTTGTGCGGCACGGTATCAAACGCTTCGGAAAAATCGAGATATACCACGTCCAATGACTCACCTTGGTCCAGTCTATAGCTTACCTCTTCATAAAAACTGGGACCCGAACCAAACTTTGGACTAAAGTTCAGGTCAGGTACCAGAACCCGAACTTCCACGGGTCCGGTTACCCTAGTTACATGTATGAGTGTGGGGTGTCATTGACCTCGCCTCATGCTGTACCAGAGGGCGTGCTGCAGTAGCTGCGGCACTTGGACCTTGATGCATTTAGAGGCACAAAGGCGACTCTCACATATACATAGATATGATAGATGACCGTCTTGTTGTATTTGGACCCAAGAGCTTCCAGTGCCTCTTAAGGAAATTTAGAAAATCCCTTTAAACAGCAGTAGAATAAATGTTATTTTGGGGTTTTCCCATAGATGGTTGCATGGTGGAATGTCTTGGGGCTTCACATTTTTATCTCATGGAATGCGGCATGCCTGTGCTTATTTGTGTGTTTTCAGAAAGCATGAAAGGCTTTCTGGTTGTGATGTTTAGAAGGCTTTATTTTGAAGTGTCAGGCTCCAGCAAACCACTTCCTTCTCGTACGATGCATAAGTCGAGCCATTTCCTTTATTCCGATGTATAGAGACTTTTTTGCAGGGTGCATAATGCTGACGTTAATGAAAATTTCTTTGTATGCCAAATGCCTATGAAGAACCTGGATGGTTTTCGCTTATTATTGTTTGTTGTAGTTTGCCCTATTTCATTTACTTATGCTCTTTTCCTGTGCATTGTACTTTGTGTTTTTTTTTCTCTCTGAATACAGTGCATTCATTTTGTATCAGTTAGTTAATAATCTCCTAGGACATGTTTAGGTTAGCTACTGTTTCTACAATTGCCAAGCAGACAATTACAAGGTAGTAATTGGTGCATGCACTTCCACATACCTAGAAAGAAAATTCCTTCTATCCTAAAAAGAATTTTGTCAACAATCGAATTTTAACATATCCCTCAGGCACACTGTAACTTCATTGCTTATACACACCACACCAATGGCTTCCAGGTGCTTCTATTCTTTTTCACTTCATTGGACGCTATCCATAATATGTACTTGGTTTTATTTTGGGATTAGACATGAAAATTCACAGCCAAAAGTTGTTTTATAAGCATTATTAAATGAAAGCAAAATGATTATTATAGAGCAGCAACATCCAGAAATGCCTTTCTAAATGGTATTATAAAGTCACTAGATGGTGGCCCGATTCTATCGCATCGGGTATTCTAGAATATGTATGGCCACGGAGTATATTGCCCAGCCACGGAGTATATTGCCCAGCCACGGAGTATATTGCCCAGCCACGGAGTATATTGCCCAGCCACGGAGTATATTGCCCAGCCACGGAGTATATTGCCCAGCCACGGAGTATATTGCACAGCGACGGAGTATACAGCACATAGCCACGTAATATAGAGACTTAAAATAAAAAATAAACATATACTCACCTTCCGAAGGCCCGTTGAAGTCCTGCTATACTCACCATCCGCCGCCTTTCCCGCTCCTCGGGACGCTCCGGTGACCGCTTCATTGCAAGCAGCAGCTTCCGGTCCCAGGGCTGGTATGAGCGCAGGACCTGTGATGACGTCGTGGTCACATGACCGTGACGTCATGGCAGGTCCTTGTCGCATACAATCCTTGCCACCGGAACCTGCCGCTTGCATGGAGCGGTCACCGGAGCGTCCCGAGGAGCGGGAAAGGCGGCGGATGGTGAGTATAGCAGGTTTTTTTTTAAAATTATTTTTAACATGACATATTTTTACTATTGATGCTGCATCAATAGTAAATAGTTGGGGACACACAGGGTTAATAGCAGCGGTAACAGAGCGTATTACACTGTGGCCCGTTACCGCTGCCATTAACCCTGTGTGAGCGGTGACTGGAGGGGATTCTGGAGCGGGCGCCGGGCACTGACTGCAGGGAAGTAGGGGAGGGAGTAATCAGACTGTGCCCGTCGCTGATTGGTCGCGGCAGCCATGACAGGCAGTCGCCGAGACCAATCAGCGATGTGGGATTTCCGGGACAGAAAGACGGAAGTACCCCTTAGACATATATATATATATATATATATATATATATATATATATATATATATATATATATATATATATATGTAGATATTATCATTTATAAATTCAGCATTTCCTAGCGCTATGATACATAAGCCCATTTCTGTGTGACAGTCATTCTAGCTTTTTAGTGATAAAGTGAAAATATAACAATGCATCAATGACAGCCAAAGAGATATGACCAACATAAACAATACGATACAGCTGGTTTGAAGAATAACCATCATTTTAATATTTATTTCATAAATCAATAGTACACATGGGAATAAGCAACTTTGTAATATATCTTATCAGAGAGATCTGCTTCTTTCTCCAGCAGGACTAGTTGCAACTGCCTTCTCCTATGTAGAGATAGGAGTGAGGGGGAGGAGCGCTGCCTCTAGCTCTCCTGTCTTCCCTCTACATAGTATCTTATCAGTAGGAACTGCCATCTCCTATCTCACTCATGTACAAATCTGCCTTCACTGAATACAGATTTTACCAATGCATTGGGCATTTTGAGAATGAATAATCAGTCCAGGAGAAGAAGCAGATTTCTCAATCAAGATATATTACAAAGCTTCTTATTTTTATGTGTACTATTGATTTATGAAATGAAACTAAACTGACTATATATCTTGGTACCATGTTCTATCTACTAAACTGACTGTAACTCTTTAAAGATCTGTAAACTTTATTTTAGTCCCTGTCAGTAATACATGTTGGCCATTTGTTCTGTGAATCTAGGATGCTGATGCACTCACTGGCTATAGTGAACTAGCACAGCTTCATTCCTGAACTGCTTTCCCATTCTGCAGACGCTGGTACACAAAATCGATGCATAGATGTACAGAACCTTTAACATGTACCTGTCATTTCATCAGAATTTTGGATTAAATATATGGGTCTGCAGAACTCGTACTGTATATTGTGTTTAAATAGGTTTGAGAAAATGCCGGTGTTTTTAGCCAAAGCATTTCCCAATAGAGTCTTCTTACTGTTGTTATATGCAGTTTGACAGACAGGAGAGCAAGAGCAGAAAGTGTCTTTTTTATGAGAGAAGTAATTTATAATTTTTTCTAGTCACTATGTTGGCTATCGTTTGAGCATAAGTTTGTTGAAATGACAGTGAGCATTTATCTTCCTATTTTCATTTCTTTATTAAAAAATGTCTAATGAATACGGCGGGGTAATATATCTATATGAAAACAATAACTTTTGACATATGAGATTCATTTTGTTAGGTTTATGTAGGTCTCATTATCACTCAGTGGGATTAACGAGATCTAATAGTACGTCCCAGCCAAAAGGATCCGCAAGGATCCAGTAGAATCTGTAAATTTAACCACTATGTCCATCATATAAAGAATTACCCGTGGTAGCAAAAGACATCAGTAGAGCTCTCATCCAGTAAAACAAGTTTATCACTATGTTTTGCCACTGTTGTATATGTGGAGCAAATCAACAAGTCTGTTATGACACCAGTGTGAATAATCTTTGCTAAGGTCATTAAAATGAATGAGCGGGGCTAAAGCAGCATCATAGTGCGTGCCCTCGCAGCAAAGTTTATCATGTATTTTCTGTTTAAAAATGTGTAAGGACAGATACAGTGGCATGTAAAAGTTTGGCACCACTGGTCAAAATTACTGTTATTGTGAACAGTTAAGCAATTTGAAGATGAAATATTCTCTAAAAGGCCTTATGTTAACCCCTTCCTGACCTGTGACGCAGCGTATGCGTCATGGCGGGATCACATTCCTGCGGGTCGGGTGAACGGGTTAACTGAAATTTCACCAGACCCACAGAAATAGGGGTACTTGTACTTGAGCCCGGGGTGGCTACAATCGCTTTGGTGACCTCTTTGTCACCACCCCCCAGATCTGATTGGAGCTAATGTCCATGTGACGCTATCTCTCCATTCAGATGTGGAGGGGTGGAGTAAACCATGGCTGCCTCACTGTCCAGCTTCATGCTGTCCATGGAAGCTAAACAGCGAGGTGCCTGCTTGCTACTCTGCCACCGCCGCCACCAGGTACTCCCCTCTGCAGCCCTCCACTCCCCCTGCCATCCACTCCATTCCCCCTGCCCCGGTGATCACCCCGTAATCACCCCCCTGCTGCTGCCGGATCCATCTGCTGCTGCATCTCCTCAGCCACCCCGCGCCTGACAGCCCCCTCCTGCCCCCGGTGATCACCCCCTGCCCCAATGATCACCCTGATCACCCCGCGGATCTGCCCCGCTGATCTCACCCCTGCCACGCTTATCACCCCTTCCCACCCCAGTTTTCCTATTCGGGTTAGAGTTGGGCTAAAGTGAGTTGGGCTAAAGTTCGGGTTGGTGCTAAAATTATGGTTGGGATTAGGGTTAGGGGTAGGTTTGTGGTTAGGGTTGGGATTAGGGTTAGGGGTGTGTTGGAGTTAGAATTGGGGGGGTTTCCACTGTTTAGGCACATCAGGGGCTCTGAAAATGTAATATGACGCCCACAGACCATTCCATCAAAGTTTGCACAGGTAGTTTTTTCTTCTATCCTTCCAGTAGACGGGCATGGCACCAGGAGATGGAACAGGATCCTTGATGCAAACAACTGGCTAAGACGGTGGTGCAGACAACAAGGATTCGGATTCCTGGACCACGGTGTGAATTACTTGTACGATGGACTCCTCGCCAGAGACGGACTACACCTCAACAAACCTGGGAAACACACATTCGCCAGAAGACTCGCTACACTCATCAGGAAGGCGTTAAACTAGAAGAAGAGGGGACGGGAAGAAAAACATTAGACTTGAACAAAGAAGACCCAGGAAAACATACTCAGAAGGGAGGTAAGAACATTTCTAAAACAATCCACAGCGAGGAGATTGGAACAAAACAAAATCCTCTAAACTGCATGCTCGCAAACGCCAGAAGCCTGACAAACAAGATGGAAGAACTAGAAGCAGAAATATCTACAGGTAACTTTGACATAGTGGGAATAACCGAGACATGGTTAGATGAAAGCTATGACTGGGCAGTTAACTTACAGGGTTACAGTCTGTTTAGAAAGGATCGTAAAAATCGGAGAGGAGGAGGGGTTTGTCTCTATGTAAAGTCTTGTCTAAAGTCCACTTTAAGGGAGGATATTAGCGAAGGAAATGAGGATGTCGAGTCCATATGGGTCGAAATTCATGGAGGGAAAAATGGTAACAAAATTCTCATTGGGGTCTGTTACAAACCCCCAAATATAACAGAAACCATGGAAAGTCTACTTCTAAAGCAGATAGATGAAGCTGCAACCCATAATGAGGTCCTGGTTATGGGGGACTTTAACTACCCAGATATTAACTGGGAAACAGAAACCTGTGAAACCCATAAAGGCAACAGGTTTCTGCTAATAACCAAGAAAAATTATCTTTCACAATTGGTGCAGAATCCAACCAGAGGAGGAGCACTTTTAGACCTAATACTATCTAATAGACCTGACAGAATAACAAATCTGCAGGTGGTTGGGCATCTAGGAAATAGCGACCACAATATTGTACAGTTTCACCTGTCTTTCACTAGGGGGACTTGTCAGGGAGTCACAAAAACACTGAACTTTAGGAAGGCAAAGTTTGACCAGCTTAGAGATGCCCTTAATCTGGTAGACTGGGACAATATCCTCAGAAATAAGAATACAGATAATAAATGGGAAATGTTTAAGAACATCCTAAATAGGCAGTGTAAGCGGTTTATACCTTGTGGGAATAAAAGGACTAGAAATAGGAAAAACCCAATGTGGCTAAACAAAGAAGTAAGACAGGCAATTAACATTAAAAAGAAAGCATTTGCACTACTAAAGCAGGATGGCACCGCTGAAGCTCTAAAAAACTATAGGGAGAAAAATACTTTATCTAAAAAACTAATTAAAGCTGCCAAAAAGGAAACAGAGAAGCACATTGCTAAGGAGAGTAAAACTAATCCCAAACTGTTCTTCAACTATATCAATAGTAAAAGAATAAAAACTGAAAATGTAGGCCCCTTAAAAAATAGTGAGGAAAGAATGGTTGTAGATGACGAGGAAAAAGCTAACATATTAAACACCTTCTTCTCCACGGTATTCACGGTGGAAAATGAAATGCTAGGTGAAATCCCAAGAAACAATGAAAACCCTATATTAAGGGTCACCAATCTAACCCAAGAAGAGGTGCGAAACCGGCTAAATAAGATTAAAATAGATAAATCTCCGGGTCCGGATGGCATACACCCACGAGTACTAAGAGAACTAAGTAATGTAATAGATAAACCATTATTTCTTATTTTTAGGGACTCTATAGCGACAGGGTCTGTTCCGCAGGACTGGCGCATAGCAAATGTGGTGCCAATATTCAAAAAGGGCTCCAAAAGTGAACCTGGAAATTATAGGCCAGTAAGTCTAACCTCTATTGTTGGTAAAATATTTGAAGGGTTTCTGAGGGATGTTATTCTGGATTATCTCAATGAGAATAACTGTTTAACTCCATATCAGCATGGGTTTATGAGAAATCGCTCCTGTCAAACCAATCTAATCAGTTTTTATGAAGAGGTAAGCTATAGGCTGGACCACGGTGAGTCATTGGACGTGGTATATCTCGATTTTTCCAAAGCGTTTGATACCGTGCCGCACAAGAGGTTGGTACACAAAATGAGAATGCTTGGTCTGGGGGAAAATGTGTGTAAATGGGTTAGTAACTGGCTTAGTGATAGAAAGCAGAGGGTGGTTATAAATGGTATAGTCTCTAACTGGGTCGCTGTGACCGGTGGGGTACCGCAGGGGTCGGTATTGGGACCTGTTCTCTTCAACATATTCATTAATGATCTGGTAGAAGGTTTACACAGTAAAATATCGATATTTGCAGATGATACAAAACTATGTAAAGCAGTTAATACAAGAGAAGATAGTATTCTGCTACAGATGGATCTGGATAAGTTGGAAACTTGGGCTGAAAGGTGGCAGATGAGGTTTAACAATGATAAATGTAAGGTTATACACATGGGAAGAAGGAATCAATATCACCATTACACACTGAATGGGAAACCACTGGGTAAATCTGACAGGGAGAAGGACTTGGGGATCCTAGTTAATGATAAACTTACCTGGAGCAGCCAGTGCCAGGCAGCAGCTGCCAAGGCAAACAGGATCATGGGGTGCATTAAAAGAGGTCTGGATACACATGATGAGAGCATTATACTGCCTCTGTACAAATCCCTAGTTAGACCGCACATGGAGTACTGTGTCCAGTTTTGGGCACCGGTGCTCAGGAAGGATATAATGGAACTAGAGAGAGTACAAAGGAGGGCAACAAAATTAATAAAGGGGATGGGAGAACTACAGTACCCAGATAGATTAGCGAAATTAGGATTATTTAGTCTAGAAAAAAGACGACTGAGGGGCGATCTAATAACCATGTATAAGTATATAAGGGGACAATACAAATATCTCTCTGAGGATCTGTTTATACCAAGGAAGGTGACGGGCACAAGGGGGCATTCTTTGCGTCTGGAGGAGAGAAGGTTTTTCCACCAACATAGAAGAGGATTCTTTACTGTTAGGCAGTGAGAATCTGGAATTGCTTGCCTGAGGAGGTGGTGATGGCGAACTCAGTCGAGGGGTTCAAGAGAGGCCTGGATGTCTTCCTGGAGCAGAACAATATTGTATCATACAATTATTAGGTTCTGTAGAAGGACGTAGATCTGGGGATTTATTATGATGGAATATAGGCTGAACTGGATGGACAAATGTCTTTTTTCGGCCTTACTAACTATGTTACTATGTTACTATGTAAAACATCACCACTTCCCTTCCGAGCTCCAACGTGTGCCCAAACAGTGGTTCACCCCCACATCATACTCAGGACAAACTGGAAAACAACTTTTGGAGTCCAATTTCTCCTGTTACCCTTCTGAAAATAAAAAAAAATGCTGGCTAAAAAATAATTTTTGAGGAAAGAAAAAAGATTTTTTTATTTTCACGGCTCTGCGTTATAAACTTCTGTGAAGCACTTGGGGGTTCAAAGCGCTCACCACACATCTAGATAAGTTCCTTGGGAGGTCTAGTTTCCAAAATGGGTTCACATGTGGGGGAGTTCAAATGTTTAGGCACACAGGGGCTCTCCAAATGCGACATGGTGTCTGCTAACGATTTTTCATTTAAAGGGACACTGTCACCTGAATTTGGAGGGAACAATCTTCAGCCATGGAGGCGGGGTTTTGGGGTTTTTGATTCACCCTTTCCTTACCCGCTGGCTGCATGCTGGCTGCAATATTGGATTGAAGTTCATTCTCTGTCCTCCGTAGTACATGCCTGCACAAGGCAATCTTGCCTTGCGCAGGCGTGTACTATGAAGGACAGAGAATGAACTTCAATCCAATATTGCAGCCAGTGGGTAAGGAAAGGGTGAATCAAAAACCCCAAAACCCCGCCTCCATGGCTGAAGATTGTTCCCTCCAAATTCAGGTGACAGTGTCCCTTTAAAGTCAAATGGCACTCCTTCCCTTCTGAGCCCCGCCATGTGCCCGAACAGTGGTCCCCCCCCAGCGTTTCAGCGTACTCAGGACAAATTGGACAACTTTTTGGGTCCACTTTCTCCTTTTACCTTTGGAAAAATAAAAAATTTGTTGCTAAAAGATCATTTTTGTGACTAAAAAGTTAAATGTTCATTTTTTTTCCTTCCATGTTGCTTCTGCTGCTGTGAAACACCTGAAGGGTGTTTCAAGAAGAATAAACTTCTTGAATGTGGTTTTGAGCACCTTGAGGGGTGCAGTTTTTAGAATGGTGTCACTTTTGGGTATTTTCAGTTACACAGACCCCTCAAACTGCGTTCGAATGTGAGGTGGTCCCTAAAAAAATGGTTTTGTAAATTTTGTTGTAAAAATGAGAAATCGCTGGTCAACTTTTAACCCTTATAACTTCCTAACAAAAATACGTACGCTACTCACCTGGTAGCAGTGTTTTTTCAGGAGCCATGACAGCACAACGAGAGAGGGGATCCGCCCTTCAGGGACAGGAAACCTCAGACATAAAAGGGCGGCACCTCACTCACCCGCCAGTTGGTTTACAGAGTATGAAAGGACCTTCTAGGTTAGTAGCACATAAACAATATTAATATATGGTACAATTCACCCAGTGAATAAACTTAGGAATTTTCTAAAGGAAGTGTTGAACCCATAAACAAAGAGGGTAGGGAATATAAGGGTGCTGTCATGGCTCCTGAAAAAACACTGCTACCAGGTGAGTAGCGTACGTATTTATTCAGTCGCCATGACAGCACAACGAGAGACTTTCAGAGAAGTGAAAAGGTGACTAGGGAGGGATAATAGCTTCCAGCACCCTTCTCCCAAACGTGAGGTCGGAGGAGCCACCTAGATCTAATCTATAGTGTCTAAGAAAGGTGGATGGAGAAGACCATGTGGCCGCCTTACAGATGTCCTCAATCGATACTTCTGCTCTCTCAGCCCAGGATGTGGCTACCGCACGAGTGGAGTGAGCCTTTATACCTTCTGGAATCTCCACGCCACCTGCGGTATAAGCAAGAGATATCGCCTCCCTAATCCATCTGGCTAGGGTATTTTTTGATACTCTAAGTCCCTTCCTAACCCCCTGGTAGGATAAAAATAATGCGTGGTCTTTTTTCCAGGTGTCTGTTACTGAAATGTATTTAAGAAGGCACCTACGTACGTCCAAACGATGAAATCTCTGCTCCTTATTGTTAGAGGGATTAGGACAAAATGAAGGTAGGATCACCTCCTGGGATCTATGAAATTTTGAGGCAACCTTTGGAAGATAAAGAGGGTCAGGCCTCATCACCACTCTATCTTCCAAAAATTGCATATATGGACGTTGCCTGGATAATGCCTGAAGATCACTAACCCTTCTTGTCGATGTAAGAGCAACTAAGAGGGCTGTTTTGACCGACAGGATCTTGATCGGGACAGAGTCAATAGGCTCGAACGGAGCTTGTGTTAGGGTACCGTCACACAGTGAAATTTTGATCGCTACGACGGCACGATTCGTGACGTTCGAGCGATATATCTGTGACGTTCGAGCGATATCGCAATGTCTGACACGCTCCTGCGATCAGGGACCCCGCTGAGAATCGTACGTCGTAGCAGATCGTTTGAAACTTTCTTTCGTCGTCTAGTGTCCCGCTGTGGCGGCATGATTGCATGGTGTAACATATATCGTATACGATGTGCGCATAGTAACCAACGGCTTCTACATCGCACATACGTCATGAAATTATCGCTCCAGCGTCGTAGATTGCAAAGTGTGACAGCAGTCTACGACGCTGGAGCGATATTGTTACGACGCTGGAGCGTCACGGATCGTACCGTCGTAGCGATGAAAATTGCACTGTGTGACGGTACCCTTAGAGCTGAGAGCACAAGATTTAGGTCCCATGGAACTATTCTCTGTTTAACAACCGGCCTGGATCTGGTGACCGCTTTGAAAAACCTTGTTATCCAGTGATTACTGGCTATGTTGGAATTATATAGTGCCCCTAGAGCTGAAACCTGAACTCTAAGGGTGCTGGTGGCTAAGCCTAACTCTAGGCCCTTCTGTAAAAATTCTAGGATCTGAGCAATATCAGGTTTTTGATCGATTTGTGCTCCTGAACTTGATAGGAACTTCCTCCATACCCTAACATAAATGCTAGTCGTGGAGGCTTTCCTACTTTTAAGTAGAGTATTTACAAGATTCTGGGAGAATCCCTTTCCTTTCAGAAGTGACCTCTCAAGTTCCACGCTGTCAGGTGCAAGTTGGTTACTCGTGGATGGAAGACTGGACCCTGGGAAAGGAGGTCCGGTATTTCTGGGAGGATCCATGGTTGGGAAATGGACATGCTTCTCAACCATGGGAACCAAGACCTTCTGGGCCAGAATGGGGCTATTAAAACCACTCGGGCTCCGTCTTCGCAAATTTTCCTCAGAACTATAGGAATGAGATTCAGAGGAGGGAAAGCGTAGGCGAGATTGAAATTCCAGGGGATCAGAAGAGCGTCGACTGCGTACGGGTTGTCCCTTGGGTCTAGGGAACAGAATTGATGGAGTTTCTTGTTTCCTCGACTGGCAAACAGATCTATCTCTGGACATCCCCACAACCGCACGATCTGATTGAAGACAGCCGGTTTTAGAGACCAGTCCCCTTGTCTGAGCTCGTTGCGGCTTAAGTAATCGGCCATGGTATTTAGATTTCCCTTTATATGAAGGGCCGTAAGGGAGAGCAGGTGATTTTCGGCCATCTGAAAGATATGATTTGTAACGTTCATTAATGACCTAGACCGTGTACCTCCTTGGTGGTTCACATAAGCAACGGTCACCTGGTTGTCAGAGAGTATCCTAACATGTCTACCCTGCAGAGGTATAAGGAACCTATCTAAGGCGCGTTCCACCGCCATCAATTCCTTCAGATTGGAGGACGTGTCTCGCTCAGAATGGGACCACAGACCCTGAATGCAATTGCCCTCCCAGTGTGCTCCCCACCCCGTGGGGCTAGCATCCGTTGTTATTACCCGTGATATATGATATGTCCAAGGTACCCCTTTACGCAGATTAGGGATGTGTGTCCACCACCTTAGTGAACCCGTGGCCTCTACAGATAGGGAAAATTTTTTGTCAAGGTTAGCGCCCAGACGCCGAAAATTATGCAGAACATCCCATTGCAGAGCCCTGGAGTGAAACTGTGCCCACATCACCGCCGGAAAACAAGAAGTAAGTGAACCTAAGAGTGACATAGCACTTCTTAGGGAAACTACGGGATTACTAATTGCCCTGGAGGCCAGCCGGTGAATAGTATCAACTTTTGAGTCTGGCAGGCGACATTCCTGCTGAGCTGAATCCACAGTAAGACCCAAGATCTGCTGTGATGTTGAGGGCTGAAGACGCGACTTTTTGAGATTGATAATCCATCCTAAGTTGTGTAACGCCGCCATCACTTTCCCCAACTGTTCTTTACAGTGTACCTCTGAGCGCCCAACGATCAATAAATCATCCAGATAGGGAATTATTAGTATATTTTGCTCATGAAGGTGTGCCATAACCTCCACCATAATCTTAGTGAACACCCGAGGTGCGACTGCAACACCAAAGGGGAGTGCCCGATATTGAAAGTGCTCCACTGTGCCGGCAAGAGAAATCGCCACCCTGAGAAAGCGCTGATGAGTTGCATGTATCGGGACATGATAATAGGCGTCTTTCAGATCTAAGACAACCATGAAGCAATTGTGAAAAAGAAGCTTTATTGCCGACTTCACAGATTCCATTTTAAAGGATGGGACCAGCAGGAATACATTCAGGCCCTTCAGATTGATGATGGTACGATAAGATCCATCTGGCTTCTTTACCAGGAATAAAGGGGAGTAAAACCCCGTACCTTGTTCCTCCGTAGGTACTTTAATGAGAACCCCCTTTTTTTGGAGATCTCGAACCTCTGACTCCAACGCCAACTGTTCTGCGGGAGAAGAACGGATAGGAGTTAATTTGAATTTTTCCAGGGGGGTATGGTGGAATTGGAACTTTAGCCCCTCTTTAATGATACTGAGTATCCATGGACTATTGGTGATTTTTACCCAGGCTGGGTAGAAGGCCAAAAGCCTACCGCCCACCTGGGCCGCCAGTCATTGATGCTTTTTAGAGTCTCTAGAAGAGTTAAACATGTAACCTCTACCTCTTCTCCTGTAAGAGTTGTATCTGGTCGATTCTCTATTTGAATCCCTGTCCGATCTTCGGCGTTATGGCCCTCCTCTATTATAGTCCCGTCTATAGAAGGGTCTTGTTAGGAGAGGGAATCGCTTCTTACTGTCACCTGCTTTTTCTAGAAGCTCATCCAGCACTGGGCCAAACAAATGAACCCCCTCACAGGGGATGCCACATAGTTTTGATCTGGCCTGCAAGTCTCCTGGCCAGCATTTTATCCAAAGAGCCCTACGGGCCGCATTAGACAGTGCTGATGACCTTGCCGCTAGCCTAACAGAATCGGCTGACGCATCCGCAAGGAAGGCTGCTGCATCCTGAATCATAGACATAGATGATAGGATCTCGCTCCTAGGAACCTTATCCTTGAGCTGGTCTTCTAGATTACCCAGCCATACCATCAACGACCGGGCAGTGCAGGTGGCCGCAATCGCTGGCCTCAGGGAACCCGCTGATGTTTCCCAAGCTCCTTTAAGGAATACCTCAGCTTTCCTATCAAGCGGGTCTTTTAGGCTCCCCAGATCCTCAAACGGAAGAGACGTCTTTTTACATGTTTTAGCCACCGCCGCATCCAGTTTCGGGACCTTGTCCCAGGAGGAAGAAGCTTCTTCCTCAAAGGGATATCTTCTTTTGAACGCTGGTGGGAGAGACCCCTTCCTTTCGGGTTTTTTCCATTCTCTCGTAATCAGAGACTTAACTTTATCAACTACGGAAAATACTCTTCTGGATTTGCGATCTATGCCTTTAAACATTATATCCTGGATGGAACATTCCGCCTGGGTCTCCTCAATGCCCATAGTGCTATTGACAGCTTTGACTAAGCGGTTAACTCTGTCCAGTGATAGACAGGTTCGACTAGATTCCACGTCCTCTGATGATGATGACGGATGAGAATCCGAACTCACACCACCCGTGTCTGAATCCACATCCGAGGCTGGGGATAATATCTCCTTCCTCTTTTTTGAAACTGTCTTCTGAGACCTTATGGAATCTCTGACCTCCTGTCTAACCAGATCCCTAAGAGTAGACGTAAGGTCAGGGGTCTCGTCCTCAATTAATTGTTGAATGCAGATGCTGCACAATTTCTTTTTATGTCCATCCGGAAGAGGTTCCGTCAGATGGCACACTCTCTATGTTTGGATTTGGACACAGATTTCCTCCCCTAATAAGGAGAGAGGGAATACAAGGAGGGACAGCTATCAGAAATGTACTTTCACGAAGCTCACTTACCCATCCCTGCAGTGAATGGTACCGTGATCGGGGGGTCCTTCTTAGCCGGAGATTCCTTACGGCCAGAGGACTTAGTTGACTTCTGAGTTTCTTTGGCTCTACCAGCGCGACTACTGCCACTAGAACGCCGCTGGGAGCTGCTCAAAGGTTGTTCAGGTAACTGCTGCTGCTCACCGCCCAGCTGCGGTGTTCCTTCCAGAGACTCCATTCCAAGATGGTGGACAGGAACAATGTTGAGGCCTCAGTGCAGCGTTTAAATCTATCCCCCTGGGTACCACCCCCGGATGGGGGGTCAGCAGGGACATCCCTCGGTGCACCGCTAATTGGTACTGCCCCCGCTAGCACCCGTAGAGCGCCAGACACCCTGAGGCCAAAATCCCCCCCTGCGACGCCGGGCGCCGCCATTAGCCAGGATAAGACGCTACCGTGCATGCGCGGCCGCGTCATCGCCCCGCGCCGCACCCGCGTCATCAGGACACGCCCCTTCCGGACGCGGCCGCGGCGCTGAGAGCAGACGCGCCGAACAAGGACGGCAGCGCTCACCTAGCCACCGCAGACCCCAGCAGCAGCGGCGGACCGACCCCAGGAGCTTAGGGCTGCTTCCTCCTGCTGTCACCTACACACAGTCCCCCTGCCGTGTGGTGCTTCCATCCCCCTGATCAGGCCGAGGTAGGGGACCCCCGCTACCTGCATCGGCCTGTCAGGAGTGGGATAGCTTCTATCTTCAACCCTCTTCTCTGGGCCTGTCTGAAGAGGTTCCACTGTCAGGGACAGGAAACCAACTGGCGGGTGAGTGAGGTGCCGCCCTTTTATGTCTGAGGTTTCCTGTCCCTGAAGGGCGGATCCCCTCTCTCGTTGTGCTGTCATGGCGACTGAATAAAAAATGTTTACAAAATTGTGCTGATGTAAAGTAGACATGTGGGAAATGTTATTTATTAACTATTTTGTGTCACATAACTCTGGTTTAACAGAATAAAATTTCAAAATTTGAAAATTGCAAAATTAATCAGAATTGCTAGGATCCGTTGAAGATTTCTGATTTATTACCCCATAAAGGGACACTGGTCAGAATTGCAAAAAATGGCCAGGTCATTAAGGTCAAAATAGGCTGGGTCATGAAGGGGTTAAAGATGACACATTACCTTTGTATTTTTTTGCACAAACATTTTTTTTTTATTTTTTTACATTTTAAAAATTCCAAAAAAGAAAGTGGGCCGATTGTAAAAGTTTGAGCACCCTTGGAAATTTGTGTGCTCAGATAAGTTTGACCAAAGTTTAGACCTTGGGCAGCACGGTGGCGCAGTGCTTAGCACAGCAGCCTTGCAGCGCTGGGGTCCTGGGTTCTAATCCCACCCAGGACAACATCTGCAAAGGGTTTGTATGTTCTCCCCGTGTTTGCGTGGGTTTCCTCCGGGCACTCCGGTTTCCTCCCACATTGCAAAGACATACTGATAGGGATTCTAGATTGTGAGCCCCATCGGGGACAGTGATGATAATGTGTGCAAAACTGTAAAGCGCTGCGGAATATGTTAGCGCTATATAAAAATAAAGATTATTATTATTATAGACCTTCATTTGCCTGTTAGGTTTATGGCTTCTTCACTATCATCACTAGGAAAGGCCAGGTAATGCACATTTACCAGATTTCTAAAAACCCAGCCTCCTCTAACCTTGTACCAAAAAACAGCAGCCATGGGTTCTTCTAAGCAGCTGCATTTCACTCTGAAAATGGTGAAGGCCCACAAAGCAGGAAAAGGCTATAAGAAGATGCCTAAGCATTTTCAGGTTGCTCTTTCCTCAGTTAGAAATGTAATAGCAGTTAACAAGAACAATGGAGGTCAAGATAAGGTCTGGAAGACCAAGTAAAATTTCAGTGAGAGCTAGAGACGCAAATAAGAACCCCTGCTTGACTGTAAGGCTATGTGCACACGTTCAGGTTTTTTTGCGTTTTTTCGCAGTAAAAACGCAATAAAAACTCATTAGAAACGCATACATTATGCATCCTATCATTTAGAATGCATTCTGCATGTTTTGTGCACATGATGCGTTTTTTTCCGCGAAAAAAACGCATCGTCTTAAAAAAAGCAGCATGTTCATTAATTTTGTGGATTTTCCACATTTTTCCCGCTATTCTATGAATTTGGGAAAAAACGCATAAACGCACCAAAAAAGCGTAAAAAATCGGTAAAATCGCGGTAAAACACATGCGGATTTCTGGCAGAAATGTCCGGTTTTTGTCAGGAAAATTTCAGCAAAAAATCCTGACGTGTGCACATACCCTAAAAGATATTCAAAAAGAATTAGCAGACTCTGGAGTTGTGGTATAGTGTTTTACTGTTCAGAGACACCTTCACAAATATGTCCTTCATGGAAGAGTCATCAGAAATAAACCCATCCTGCGTCCTCCCCATAAAATCCAGTTTCAGAAGTGTGCAAAAGAACATCTAAATAAGCCTGATGCATTTTGGAAACAATTTGCTTTACTCTTCACAATAACAGGGGGTGCCCAAACGTTTACATGCCACTATATATACTCCTACAGCTGTTCGGTCTGCATTCTATGAATAATTCTCACTTTAAGTGTACAATTTATAGTTTCATATGAGACTTGCAGTAGTAAGATACATGCTTGCCAGGTTGATATTTTTGCACGTTTGGATTTCCCAAATAACATAATTAGCAGCTTGCAGTTAGTAGTTTGATCTAAAGGTACCGTCACACTAAGCGACGCTGCAGCGATACCGACAACGATCCGGATCGCTGCAGCGTCGCTGTTTGGTCGCTGGAGAGCTGTCACACAGACAGCTCTCCAGCGACCAACGATCCCGAGGTCCCCGGTAACCAGGGTAAACATCGGGTAACTAAGCGCAGGGCCGCGCTTAGTAACCCGATGTTTACCCTGGTTACCATCCTAAAAGTAAAAAAACAAACGCTTCATACTTACCTACCGCTGTCTGTCCTCGGCGCTCTGCTTCTCTGGTCTGGCTGTGAGCGCCGGGCAGCCGGAAAGCAGAGCGGTGACGTCACCGCTCTGCTTTCCGGCCGCTGTGCTCACAGCCAGAGCAGAGAAGCAGAGCGCCGAGGACAGACAGCGGTAGGTAAGTATGTAGCGGTTGTTTTTTTTTACTTTTAGGATGGTAACCAGGGTAAACATCGGGTTACTAAGCGCAGCCCTGCGCTTAGTTACCCGATGTTTACCCTGGTTACCAGCGAAGACATCGCTGAATCGGTGTCACACACACCGATTCAGCGATGTCTGCGGGGAGTCCAGCGACGAAACAAAGTTCTGGACTTTCTTCCCCGACCAGCGACAGCACAGCAGGGGCCTGATCGCTGCTGCCTGTCACACTGGACGATATCGCTAGCCAGGACGCTGGAACGTCACGGATCGCTAGCGATATCGTCTAGTGTGACGGTACCTTAACCCTCTACCCCTCCAGTGTTGCCTCTAGTGTTGACATGTCTTCTTGTAGTGGTTTACATTGAATGCTGGTTCTTTGTTTCTCCACTTCTGTAACCTGATAAGCTTTACTTTTGGCTGTAGAAAGTTTGACCTCACATTTCCAATTTTTACACATTTTTTTCCTTTGATTCTACAGGATGTGCGTTTAACCAGTATAACAATTACAATAAATCAACAGTAACATACTCTTACAAAAATACTTACAGCTTGATTTTAGTTGCTAAGCTCCAAAATGATGATTACTTTTCAGAAAATAACACTAAGCATTTTGATGACGATTTCCTACAGTATTATGTTCTTATATGTTATAGGGTCAGCGCTTCTGCTCAGTGGTTTCCATGACTTATCAATTGCAGTGTTGTGACTGCCTATTGCCGTTGTGAAAGGGTCACTGGCACTGTATATGAGAGGTATATGTCACGAAGATTGCTTTCTTCCGTGATCTATATACCCAAAAGTTTCTCTTCAGCATGCTAGGTGCTGAAGGAGTTATGGTACCGTTACACTAAACGACTTACCAACGATCACGACCGGCGATACGACCTGGCCGTGATCGTTGGTAAGTCGTTGTGTGGTCGCTGGGGAGCTGTCACACAGACAGCTCTCTCCAGCGACCAACGATCAGGGGAAAGACTTCGGCATCGTTGAAACTGTCTTCAGTGATGCCGAAGTCCCCGGGTAACCAGGGTAAATATCGGGTTACTAAGCGCAGGGCCGTGCTTAGTAACCCGATATTTACCCTGGTTACCATTGTAAAAGTAAAAAAAAAAAAGTACATACTCACATTCCGTTGTCTGTCACATCCCCCGGCGTTAGCTTCCCTGCACTGACTGTCAGCGCCAGCCGGCTGTAAAGCAGAGCACAGTGGTGACGTCACCGCTGTGCTCTGCTTTACGGCAGGCCGGCGCTGACAGTCAGTGCGGGAAGCTGACGCCGGGGGACGTCACACACGCCGATTCAGCGATGACAGCGGGTGATCAGCTGCATGTAAAGAAGCTGCGGAGACACAATCACGTGTTTCTCGACGCAAGCAGTGAATAGCCAGGCCTTTCCCCGGGAAGGAACAACCACGGGAAGGGCAGCATCCTATGAAGGAAAGCCACCTATGCCAAGCATGGTATCCATCCACAGACAGCTGTTTCGGGGTTTTTGCCCCTCATCAGTGTGGAGTAGGAATCTGGCTATTAGGAGCAGTGCCTAGTAAAAAGGCTATAAAGGCATAGGTGGCTTTCCTTCATAGGATGCTGCCCTTCCCGTGGTTCCTTCCCGGGGAAAGGCCTGGCTATTCACTGCTTGTGTCGAGAAACACGTGATGCTGTCTCCGCAGCTTCTTTACATGCATCTGCATATTTCCCATAAGGGATGGGGGCAGTGTTCTGGAATCACTGCGTTGAGAAACACGTGATGGTGTCTCCGCGGTGTTGGATGTTTTGGTCTCCCCGAGGCCAATCATCTGTGCCTTTATAGTGTGGCACCCCTAGGGGTATTTGCCACAAAAATAGTTACTGACAGTAAGTACAAATACTAAAATAGCAAGACTGCACTACCACCTCCGGCCAGAAGGGGGAGCTCCAGAGACTCCCCTTGATCCATTCTGGTCTGAGAGAAGAAATGGCAGTTGGGCCAAGGAGCTGATGGTGAGAGGTCATACAGTTGAATCTCTAACAGCCCTGTGACTGTTACCAGGCCTAAATCACCGGCCTGAGGAGAAGAGGGATAGAGAAAAAGGACATTGTGAGAACCGGGTAGCATTAATCACTACCCAGAACAGGCGCAAAGACGGATACCGGATCCGTGGCTGTATTCATTATATATAATACAGCAACCGGAAAAACGTGAGGTGATATCAGCTTCACTAGGGTCGGATGCAGCAACAGACACAGAGTTCAGCGGTACTCCCAGAGGGGGTAAACCGATAAAAGGACTCGGGCCTGGCTATTCACTGCTTGTGTCGAGAAACACGTGATGCTGTCTCCGCAGCTTCTTTACATGCATCTGCATATTTCCCATAAGGGATGGGGGCAGTGTTCTGGAATCACTACGTTGAGAAACACGTGATGGTGTCTCCGCGGTGTTGGATGTTTTGGTCTCCCCGAGGCCAATCATCTGTGCCTTTATAGTGTGGCACCCCTAGGGGTATTTGCCACAAAAATAGTTACTGACAGTAAGTACAAATACTAAAATAGCAAGACTGCACTACCACCTCCGGCCAGAAGGGGGAGCTCCAGAGACTCCCCTTGATCCATTCTGGTCTGAGAGAAGAAATGGCAGTTGGGCCAAGGAGCTGATGGTGAGAGGTCATACAGTTGAATCTCTAACAGCCCTGTGACTGTTACCAGGCCTAAATCACCGGCCTGAGGAGAAGAGGGATAGAGAAAAAGGACATTGTGAGAACCGGGTAGCATTAATCACTACCCAGAACAGGCGCAAAGACGGATACCGGATCCGTGGCTGTATTCATTATATATAATACAGCAACCGGAAAAACGTGAGGTGATATCAGCTTCACTAGGGTCGGATGCAGCAACAGACACAGAGTTCAGCGGTACTCCCAGAGGGGGTAAACCGATAAAAGGACTCGGGTTGCCCGTCGAACCAGGACCCGGAGGGGACAGATTGAGCCGGCAGCCAGTTCACATACAGCAGCAGGGCCACACAGAAATTGCGCACAATAAGAGGCGAAGACCCCGGCAGGGTCAAAGTAACTCAGAGTTCCCATACAGACTCCGGTGACAGGACTGGTTGTAAATCCTTTTATGTTAAAGTAAACTGGTTAAACGTTTCAGTGCCTCAGTCTTTCATTTGGACAATAGCCAATATCCAGGATCGAGATCGTCACCGCTGGGAGAACCTGCTGCTGATCAAGTAAGTGCCTGTCCCGTCATGATACCCCTTACACTGTGCATTGCCTGAGGCCACAGCACCTTGTCAAGCCACCCGTGACATCCCCCTCAAGAGACAGACTCCATTGGTCCGGTGCTGGGTATCCCGGTCTCCTGGGCGTCACAATAGCCTTTTTACTAGGCACTGCTCCTAATAGAATCACTGCGTTGAGAAACACGTGATGGATGTTTTGGTCTCCCCGAGGCCAATCATCTGTGCCTTTATAGCGGGTGATCAGCGACCCAAAAAAGGTCGTGATCACTCCCAGCGACCAACGATCTCCCAGCAGGGGCCTGATCGTTGGTCGCTGTCACGCTTAACGATTTTGTTAACGATCTTGTTGCTATATCACAAAAAGCAACGATATCGTTAACGAAATCGTTATGTGTGAAGGTACCTTTAATCAGCCATGTTATGGGACGGGCTTGTAGGTAAAAGATGGGCAGGATGCCTACTCACCATATCTGCACCTCAAGGGTGCCTGGGATGTTAAATGTACAGCCACTTTTTTTCTCTGTGTGTTTGGAGAGGAAAGGTGTGGCTCCAGGAGGAGCGGAGGACTTGTTACCTGCAGAATAATTCTGCAGAAAAAGGACTTTTTTGGACTATATCATTGTTTTGTTTTGCCAATAGGCCAGAAAGGCCATATTTACTTTATTCAACCCTGCTACGGTTTATGCTCTGCTTTAATAAACCAGCACATGATTTACCACAAGAGGCCAACATGAGTTTACTTTTGCAAGCAGCTGAATCAACCCCTCACACGGTGCATAGGCAAAAGCTTGTAGGTAGTCGGAGGAAGACACATCAAGCCTCACAGAACTGGTACAACACTGTCATAAACATGGACATGAAGCCAATTTCTCTGGGATCGTTCAACATTCGAATTTAGAACTTTCCTTCAATGTCAGTTGGATTTCAACATGGCCGATCTTTTCACTTTTAGGGGACATGTATCTCTGCGTGAGTTGTCTGGCAGCGACTTACTCCCCTTTCCTTATTGAGAACACATGCACTCTCAGCTGAGCTGAACATGCAAGTGTTTGAGTCGAAGGGAATAGCTGTTGACTGACAGCTATCTAAAGTGGTATCATTTCTTTTTAGAGCACCATTGATTCTATGATGCTTTACATGAAAAGGGGTTACATGCAGGATGCAAATATAAATTACAGTTAACAAACTAACAATGACTGCATAGTACAGAGAAGACAGTGCACTGCCCTTGTGGGCTTACATTCAACAGGATAATGGGGAAGGACACAGTAGGTTGGGGACTTGTGACAGCTTCGGTGGTGATTAGGTGTCCGTGGGTTCATTGCAGGCAGTAAGTTTTCTTGAAGAGATGGGTTTTCAAGTTCCATCTGAAAATATGGTGGATAATAGGTGGTGATGAGGCACGGAATGGCAGAGGAGGATGGGAGATTTATGGGAAAGGTTTTGGGGGCTATCAAGGGAGAAACGTGTGTACAGGAGAGAAGAAAGAGTATATACGGTATATATATTTCGAGTATAAGCCGACCCGAGTATAAGCCGACCCCCCCCCCTTATTTTGCCACAAAAACTGGGAAAACTTATTAACTCGAGTATAAGCCTAGGGTAGGAAATGCAGCAGCTACCGGTGAATTTCAAAAATAAAAATAGATGCTCCATACCGTTCATTATTGCCCCATAGATGCTCCATATAAAGCTGTGCCACATATAATGCTCTGTACCGTTCATTATGGCCCCATAGATGCTCCATATAAAGCTGTGCCCCATATATAATGCTGCTGCTGCAATTAAAAATAAAAAAAACACTCACCTCTCTTCGCTCAGGACGCCGGCGCTTTCAATATTTACCTGCTCCTCGTGCGGCTCCGTCTGCACTGACGCTCAGCAGAGGGCGCGCACTGACTATGTCACCGCGCCCTCTAACCTGAGCGTCACAGCCAGAGGACGCTGGAGACGGAGCCGCACCGGATCGAGGGGCAGGTAAATATCGCGCAGCGCTCCCCTCCTCATATACTTACCTGCTCCGGCGCGGTCCCTGCGCATCCCTGCTTCTTCCACCGCTGCATCTTCTTCCTGTATTGAGCGGTCACAGTTACCGATCATTACAGTAATGAATATGCGGCTCCTCCTCTATGGGAGGTGGAGCCGCATATTCATGACTGTTATGAGCGGTACCATGTGACCGCTCAGCACAGGAAGAAGCTGCAGCGCTGGAAGAAGCAGGGACTGCAGGGACCGCGCCGGAGCAGGTAAGTATAACTAGACAGCTCCTGCACCCTCTCCCCTGCCGACCCCTGGGTATGACTCGAGTATAATCCGAGAGGGGGACTTTCAGCCCAAAAATATGTTATCCAGTAGATAGAAAAGTATCTCAATTCTAAATATTTTTCAGGAGAGAAGAAGGTTTTGTAAGGCCCAAAGATTATGTAAAGGAAGATGACTGGAGATCTATGGATGAAACAAATTATGGACAGCTTTGTAGTTCAGTGTTAGCAGTTTGAACTGGATACCTTGGGGAATTGGGAGCCAGTGTAGGGATTTGCAGAGGGGAGATGGGGAGAAGCACAGAGGAGAGAGCTGGGAGCTGGATTAATCGGGCATCGTGGACTTGGGAAGTGTGAGACTGTTAGCAGGAAGGCCACAGAGGAGGATATTGCAGTAAACTATACAGCCAGCTTTACTGTTCAATACACCTTAGATAGCTGTCTGTCAAACACTCATCTCTCCAGACTTACCTTAGATACATGCATGCTCTGCTTGACTGTGCACGCATGTGTTTTTAATGGGAGAGTTAGGCTATGTGCACACGTTCAGGTTTTTCCGCGTTTTTTTTTTGCGGTAAAAACGCTATAAAAACTCATTAAAAATGCATATATTATGCATCCTATCATTTAGAATGCATTCTGCATGTTTTGTGCACATGATGCGTTTTTTTCCACACAAAAAACGCATCGCGGTAAAAAAGCAGCATGTTCATTAATTTTGCGGATTTGCTGTGTTTTTCCCGCTATTCTATGCATTTGGGAAAAAACGCACCAAAACGCATCAAAAACACGTCAAAAACGCATGAAAAAATGTGAAAAAAAACGCATGCGGATTTCAGGCAGAAATGTCTGTTTTCTGTCAGGAAAATTTCTGCAAGAAATCCTGACGTGTGCACATACCCTTAATGCTACAGCTTTGGATGCCCTATGACTTAGGCTGCTGTCACACTATCAGTATTTGGTCAGTATTTTACATCAGTATCTGTAAGCCAAAACCAGGAGAACAATTAGAGGAAAAGTATAATAGAAACATGTCACCACTCCTGCATTTATCACCCACTCCTGGTTTTGGCTTACAAATACTGATGTAAAATACTGACCAAATACTGCTAGTGTGACGGCAGCCTTATGCGGCAAACTCATCATAGTCTGCTATGACCCATGATTTAACACCGGAGTGCATGGCGTAATGGGACCACACCACAAAGCATGTTCTAGGGCTCCATCTTGACAATGATACTGTGGCAATTTTTAGCTCTGATCCTCGCTCCTGGTTGACAAGTACAGCATCCCCGTAAAATGTCAGTGTTATTCCCCCATTGATATGTACTTTTTTTCCCAACGATTATCATTTTGTTTCCTTTTATGATTTGTTTTTTCATAAGTTCAAAAAAGACCATATAAAACATTTGTGGAATGTCAGGTTGAAATAATTACATGTTGTCATTCTAGATTGAACAATAGCAGATAATTCATAGATAAGAACTTAAGACCTCTTGATTTGTCGCTGCAGTGCACTGACAGATACGAGCTCCTGTCCATACAACAACAGACTTGTTCATCTGCTCCACATGTTCATCAGTAGCAAAACAAAGTGCTGAACTTTTGTTACTGGATGAAAGCTCTGTGAACACTGGCCCTGATGAATGTGTTATCACAGGCCGTCCGGTAACTCTTTGTAGCTCATCCAGTGCTGCACATTATCAGCTCTCAGATGTACCTACCTGGAAGAGGCTAGCATGGGAGCAGCCTCACGTTCCAGGGAAAATATTATTTCTGCGCACAAATCACAAGCCACTGAAATCGCCCCGTCCTGCACATGGGCTTCGGGTTTGTCTCTGTTTTATTGGCTTTGTGTCTTCATGCAGGAAAAATGCGATTTGTCATGTTGCTTGTAGGACTTGTGATAATCGTGGATGGCATGCTGCTGAACGCTACATTTGTCATTAAATCTCTTATGCACCTGGTAATTGTTGTCAGGATTTCTTTTTTCACTTTGCAAAAATGTCTCTATAAATGTAGAAAAAGGGCGACAGAGTTGATAAATGCGGGGCTGCTTAGAGCAACATGTACATTGTTACAGCTCGTTGTTGCTATGCGATGATTATATTGCCCACTCAGCAATTGGACACTCCTTTGTTACCATTGCTCTTGTGGAAAACGGCAATTTGGTATTCAGCATATCATAAAAGAAACCTAAAAAGGTATGGAAAAGTGGAGATGCTGCGCTGCTGGCGTCTCGATAAACAAAGAATCAACAAATAAAGTAGAACTCTGCAGTGCTATAGCATGCAAACATGAAATATATGAAAACTGAAAATTAGAAAAGTTGGTATTTGATATTTAATATCGATAAACAAAAGTCTAGGAAAGATGTGCATTTTTGTGTTCTCCTGAATAAGTTAGTTGTACTTTAAACTGTGTTGACAATAAAGCGCAAAACCTGATCTACAATTTCAAGCTTTCCCTGGACATCGTTGTTTACCGAGACGCCAGCAGCGCAGCATATCGGCTTTTCCATATCTTTCATCATTGGGTTTGCCAACCAACGGAGGAGCAATAGCTGGATTATTTCCTAACGATGCCTTCTAAAAGTTGTGCTTTTTCAAATACCTTCAATTACAAATGTAGTATAGTTTTTCTGATTCACTATGTCTCTTTCCTCATGTGCAGGCATTGCAGGACCTTGGGTATCCATGGTTACAACCACTAGCAACTGTTACTATATCAGTGGTCGTAACCATGGATACCTAAGATCCTGCAATGCCTTCAAATGAGGAAAAAGACATAGCAAACCAGAAAAACTATACATTTCAAATTGGAGGTATTTGCTAATAGGTGTCTACTACATATTGGGATAGTATCTTGGAGATGGGAATACCTCTTTTTAAGGGGCCCATATATTGTTCTTGCAGAGAGGAACTCTGTGGTGTGTGTCTGCCCCTGACATGAGCATGGCTGAACAAAGTTTTGTTTGTAAACAGGGCAACAATCTTTTACCTCCTAAAGACTGTTAGGATTGCTACTTCCAATAGGTGGCACTAGGGTTCTAGTCCTCTTCCTCTCTGAAGAGACAATTTGCATATTTCCCAGAGGAGCATTGCGGCTTTAAGTCTCCTCACCTTGACATGCTTATCATGTCACTCTCCGCAAGGAGAAACAATACTTCTTGGATCCCGCTCAGACGCCTCTCAGTCAGCCAAACCAGATCTCACACTTTGCACTGACGAGGGGCAGTACCCTGAAACACAGTGTCTGCAAATTGAGATTCTGGTTTGGCTATTATCCTAAGTCATGTGACAAGGCTCCTTAAAAGGCCAACATTGAGTGTTAGGTTTGCTACTTCCAATAGGTGTCACTAGAGTTCTAGTCCTCTTCCTCTCTGAAGAGACAATTTGCACACCTCCTAAAGTTAAACTCAACCTCTGCAGTTGCTGAAAAGGAACCTGTCAGCTTTTAAATGTTGTGCAATCTGAGACCTGTTCTGGAGCAGGAGATGGTTAACAGATTAAAATTTTTGTGGGAAAAAATGCAGTAGAACTTAGATTTTATTAATTTATATGCCTGCTTATTCTGGTCTTAACGGTAAAGAGGATGGTCCAAATAAGTGGTTGACCGCTACACTATGTAGACAAAAGTATTAGCACACCTACACATTAAAGTTATGTTTACACCCAGCGTGTTTGCATCCTTTTTTTTTACATCCAAAACCTACCAGTTTTGGCAGTGATAACTTTGGGTTCAAAATGCAAGTTTTGTGTTGTTTGCTGCTTTTTTAAATTTTTTTCTTGCTGTTATGCTTCGATTTTGGGTGCGGTTCACATGTGTGATTTTCCTACAGAAATGTTCAATACTTTATAGGGCCACCTTTCACTTCAATTGCAGCTTCAAGTCTGAGATCTGTCTCTACCAGCTTTGTACATCCAGAGGCTGACATTTTTACCCATTCTTCTTTGCAAACTAGCTCCAGCTCAGTGAAATTGGATGGAGAGAGTCCGTGAACAGCAATTTTCAAGTCTTAGCCACATATTCTATATGGAATTTAGGTCTGGACATAGACTGGGCCATTCAAACATGAATATTCTTTGATCTAAACACTTCCAAAGCTACAATGGAATGATGTTTTTCGTTGTTCTACTGGAAGGCTAACTTACAGTACACCTCAGTCTCAAGTCTTTTGCAGCCTCTTAACAGGTATTTCTTCGGGATTGCCCTTTATTTAGCTCCATCTTCCCATTAACTCTGACCTGCTTCCCTGGCTCTGCTGAACAAAAATATCCCCACGGCATGATGCTGTCACTACCATGATTGATGGTGGGGATGGTGTTTTCAGGATGATGTGCAGTTAGTTTTCTGTCGCGCATAGCGTTTTGCATTTAGTCCCAAAAGTTTAACTTCAGTCTCATCTGAACAGAGCACCTTTTTCCATGTGCTGTGCCCTCTGCATGTTCCCTGGTTTTCACGATGCTGCTTGATCCCTTATGATAATAATAATAATATGATCTCAAACAATCTTCTGAGGTCTAACCTGCTGTAGTTATACCGAGAATAAATTATACACAGATGGACACAATTTACTAATTCTGTGACTTCTGGAGGCAATTGGTCACTCAGGATTTTATTTACGGGTATCAGACTACAGGGGGCTGAATACAAATTCACCACTTTCAGATTACTATTTTTAAAATATTTAGAAAACCGTGTATCACTTCCTTAGTACATCACATAAAATCCCAATAAAATACATTTAAGTTTATGGGCATAACATGAAAAAGTTCACTGCGTACAAATATTTTTCAAGGCAGTGTATACTCGTACATACAAATGCACATATATTTTTGGAAGAATATATAATATAACTTGTATTTTATTTATTAAAGTCACTTATCGTTCTGAAAAGTCAGTCAAGTGTGTGGTCCTAATCAGTAATTGCCATCTACCTCGGTATGCACACTTATACAGTTATGCTGGTTATTATGTTTATCGCACAGTAGGGCTATAAGTCAAGCTACGGAAAGGGCGGAAAACTTTTTCATACTGGAGATATTGTTAAATCCCCTCCAGTTACTAATGTAGTAATGCGTTTCTTACAATGGAAAAATGTGAAAAGGTCCAGTTACAGAAGCAGGTAGGCATATCCCCTGTGCTTTCCGCTGTCTCTGTGCATTCTTAACATGTCTGCTGAGAAAAGATAACATAGTTAAGAACAAGCTTTTCAACTTACATATACTGGTGATAATAGAAGTAGGAAGTGAAACGTCAACTTATTAGTCTGTTTAGGTGAAATGTATTATTAAAAAGAAAACAGTAGCAGCGAAATGTGTAGCTTTTCTGCCAAATGTGTTTGTTAGTAATGGTTTTACTGCAATATCAAGGCTGTCAGTCAACTGAGAGCACATCCAAGGATGCCTATGTACTGTAGAGGCGAGTAACCCATCAATTGTCATATCCACACTGAGAGAGAGAAAAGAGTGATAAATACATTACATTGGGCTCAGGAGGATGAATGGCAAAACTACAGTGTTTGGATCACGAGAGCAAGGAGCAAAAGACATTATGTATGGACCCAAAGTGCAGAACATAGGAAAATGAGTCATTATTGTAGCAGCTAATCACAACTGGAATTTATGTTTACTGGATATTCCATATGTTCAGCTTTCATACATATACAATAAAAAGTATCATTCTAGAGTCTGATGTCATTTCCTATCCATCAGTCCAATCACTGGCTTTAATTCCCATGTACTGGTCATTAAATAAAGACCGTCTTGAAACCTCCAAATGAGTGAACACTGGTCACTGCAAGATCATTTTCTCTATTCTCTCCTTGCCTCTACCTTCCATGATTGTTTTCTTCTACCTATACTCCAAAATCACTTTCCCAAAACATCGCACAGTGTAACTACGGTAATCAGACTTTCAGAAGCAATGTGATCCCCCACACACAGGTTGATGACTTTTGTGCAAAATAAAATATATTCTACAGTACAAAAACAGGAAAAGGAGCATTACAGTAACGATAATCACATCAATCTGAAACTATACTAAAGTAATCTTATTGAAACCTTTATATGCACGAATTAAAATTAATTAAAAATAGCCAATATACTGACATCCAAAGAAGAAAATTGATTATTTAATAATTTTTTTTCCTTTTTTTTGTACTGTAGTTTGGCTCACTGATATAGCACCTATGTATTCTTTGCCGTAAAAATTGTAAGGATGCACAGCCAAACTGTTGCATCATCCTTTAAAATGTGAAACATGTTAGTTTTCAATCATTCAAAAATAAAATGAGACATTTTGTACTCCAGTGGGGTCCCGGAGAACCATTGCACAAAAATTTAGCAACATTTCAAGAAGTCGCAAATGATGAATTAAGTTAAAACATCTGGGTAAGGAAAACCACATGCACATTGTCAATCCAAAAAAGCACACATGAAACCTAGTAAAGTGTAAAAGCATGAATATGATGCAAATATTAAATTCACTTATGGAACCTTTTTTGTTCCAAGGCGCAAAGACCGTGATGAATATTACAGTACTCGTTCTTTGCAAACTGCTCGTGATGGTTTCTCATCAGAGAAAAGCTAGAAAATGAATGTCCAGATTGCTACTTGGGCCACAATAATGTTTAGATGGTGCAAATTCTACAATTATGCTTGATGTCACAAGCTTTCATTCTAGCAATAGGAAAGGATCACTTAGCACACAATTAACAGCAGCTATATGCTTACAGCAGTCTTTCTGAGTGCAGTTCTCAGTAGTTAAGGTTTTAGTTCTGTAATCTCCAGATTGCACAGCTTATAAGGATCAATGGTCACGGGTTAAAGGAGAGAAGTTGGACACAGTCGGAGGCTCCAGGACCTAGCTTGACATTGCCAGTTGCGCAGTCAAGCACAGGATTACAAATGCCTGGGAAACTTATGTCCTTGCGTCTGTTGATAAGTATACGTGATTGTTTTATTGTAATAGGATACCATTGTGGTGCTATTTGGACATGTGGTAGGGTTTTTTGCTGTAGCTACTTTTTTGTAGCATTTTTAAAGGAAACCTATCATATGATTCATGCCCCCCAAACTGTGGGCATCATGAATCAAAGCCTGGCTGCACAATCGCAGACCGGTATATTTTTCCCTAAAATGCTCTGGTTTCAGTGAGAATATACTTTAAGGTTCCGGCTGAGCACTGTGGCTGAAAACTCGTCTGGCTTCTCCCATTACTGCTAGAGGTGATTGACAGGTCTCTCCCTTAGTGAGACACATCAATCACCTTTAGTAGTAATAGGAGCTGTGCTAGACCGGTATGGTCTCAACTGGATCTTCAAAATATATTTTCTCTTAAGGTACCTTCACACATAACGATATTGTTAACGATATCGTTGCTATTTGTGACGTAGCAACGATATCGTTAATGAAATCGTTATGTGTGACAGCGACCAACGATCAGGCCCCTGCTGGGAGATCGTTGGTCGCTGAATAAAGTCCAGAACTTTATTTCGTCGCTGGACTCCCTGGAGACATCGCTGGATCGGCGTGTGTGACACCGATCCAGCGATGTCTTCACTGGTAACCAGGGTAAACATCGGGTAACTAAGCGCAGGGCCACGCTTAGTAACCCGATGTTTACCCTGGTTACCATGCTAAAAGTAAAAAAAAACAAACACTAGATACTTACCTACCGCTGTCTGTCCTCCAGCACTGCGCTCTGCACTCCTCCTGTACTGGCTGTGAGCCGGAAAGCAGAGCGGTGACGTCACCGCTCTGCTTTCCGGCTCCCAGACAGTACAGGAGGAGAGCAGAGAAGCAGAGCGCAGCGCTGGAGGACAGACGGCTGTAGGTAAGTATCTAGTGTTTTTTTTTTTTTTACTTTTAGCATGGTAACCAGAGTAAACATCGGGTTACTAAGCGTGGCCCTGCGCTTAGTTACCCGATGTTTACCCTGGTTACCGGCATCGTTGGTCGCTGGAGAGCGGTCTGTGTGACAGCTCTCCAGCGACCAAACAGCGACGCTGCAGCGATCCGGATCGTTGTCGGTATCGCTGCAGCGTCGCTAAATGTGAAGGGGCCTTTAGACACCGGTTTGGAGTAGTTCCTTTTTTTTATATTTAAAGGATACTTTGTTACACAGTAGTCCTAAACGTAAGTTTAGATCACACAATGTGTACCTAATAAGGTAAAGCCAGCCCTACGTAGCAATAACTGCAAGCTTATATATTCTCAGCTAGCACCCCAATGGCATGTTCTGTACTTCTCTATGAAGGCAGAAGTGAGTGGTGCATGCTTAGCACCTCCAGTACTTAGAAGACAAAGCAGCTGTCACTATTTGTACTTCACATGTTTCTCCTGCCTTCTACATACAACCAGATAGTAGGTTAACTGAATTTTAAGCCTCTGTTTTATAATTTATAGCATCGCTATCCATACTTTCCAATATCATAGTAACCTGTAAAAATGAATTCCAATGTACCATTTGTGTAAAATTTCTTGTTTTTTTTTCTTTTATTCCTCCATTAGGCTATCACTGAAAATTACCTTATTTCTCTGTCTTTTGGTGAAGTCTTCCCATTCATCATAAAAATAACTGTTTGACAGGCAAAGGGGATTTCTGAAACAATCACTGGGTCAGTCACTCTTCTGAGAGAGGTCACTGGCATTGGCCAAAACATTGTACAGTAAGCACCATTGTGGAGGGTTGAGCATATGCTGCACATCTGGACTATTTAAGGACTACAGGAAAAGTCATTTAGGTCATTAGGAAAGTGTTATGAGATAATGCATAAGAAAGCCTACTATTTTTAATAGTTCATTTTAATTTTTAGCAATTTTATGTTTAGTCAACTATTGATATCAAATTATTATTGCAGCCCACACTGTTTACACTGCTATGTAAGGATGCATTTATACTGCATGATTATCAGGAGCAAGCATCCTAGAAAAGCTCATTCCCGATATTTGTGCAGTGTAAACTTTGGTCAATAATTATCAGAACAAAGGTTCCTAAGACCCTAAGGATGCTCCTTTCCTGATTATCATCCTGACTTAACAAACCAGCAATCACTCTGCAAGTAATAATAATAATTAATCTTTATTTTTATATAGCGCTAACATATTCCGCAGCGCTTTACAGTTTTGCACACATTATCATCACCCCGATGGGGCTCACAATCTAAATTCCCTATCAGTATAGCTTTGGAATGTGGGAGGAAACTGGAGTGCACGGAGGAAACCCATGCAAACACGGAGAGAACATACAAACTCTTTGCAGATGTTGTCCTTGGTGGGTTTTGCAAGTGAACAAAACACTGATTTGTCCAGTGAAATGATTTTAAAAATCATACTTTTCGACAGCACATAATGCCGATAACATTGTTTATTATGTTAGTGATTATTCTGTGCACATGAAAGTGTGATCAGCTTGTCAAAGCAAGCCATTAAACAAATGACAATCAACTTCTATGTAGTCGATCGGAGGCCATTTAATAATAGCTGTAATAGGGCTGTCTAAATGAGGCATAAGTATTGCAATACTACTGTAGAAGGTAATAAGGAAATGTAAGACTTCAATAAGTTTATATCTTGCCTAACATGTGTAGATTTGTTTTTGATCCTCTTAATCAGGGCCGTATTTGCGACTAGGCACTTGAGGGCACGTGCCTAGGGCGGGACGATGCAGGGGGGCGGCACCTGAGCACGTTTTTTTGTTTCAATTAAAGTTCGGGGTCACCTCCCGACCGCCCGCCTCCTTGAAGACGTCATACTCACCCTACTCCAGCGATGCCTGGTCTGCGTGCCGGCAGCTCGTCCTGTGTGAGTGGTCACGTGGTACCGCTCATTAAGGTGATGAATATGGACGCATATTCATCACCTTAATGAGCGGTACCACGTGACGAAGGTGCTGCGCCGGGACAGATGCAGAGATGTTCGGTGCGGAGTGGGAAAGTGAGTATGACAGCCAGGGAGGACGGGGAGCCGAGCCATGCAAGATGGGAGCAGGGAGCCGATGAGCCATGCATACAGGATGGGAGGGAGGAGGATGAGCCATGCATACAGGAAGGGGGGGAGAGGAGCCATGCATACAGGGAGGGGGGGAAAGGAGCCATGCATACGGGGGGGGGGAGAGGAGCCATGCATACAGGGAGGGGGGATGAGCCATGCATACAGGATGGGAGGAGGGGGAGATGAGCCATGCATACAGGGAGAGGGAGGATGAGCCATGCATACAGGGAGGGGGAAGATGAGCCATACATACAGGGAGGAGGGGGGAGATGAGTCATGCATACAGGGAGGAGGGGGGGAGATGAGCCATGCATAGAGGGAGGGGGGAGAGGAGCCATGCATACAGGGAGGGGGGGAGAGGAGCCATGCATACAGGGAGGGGGGGAGAGGAGCCATGCATACAGGGAGGGGGGGTGAGGAGCCATGCATACAGGGAGGGGGGAGAGGAGCCATGCATACAGGGAGGGGGGGGAGAGGAGCCATGCATACAGGGAGGGGGGGAGAGGAGCCATGCATACAGGGAGGGAGGAGAGGAGCCATGCATACAGGGAGGGGGGGAGATGAGCCATGCATACAGGGAGGGGGGATGAGCCATGCATACAGGATGGGAGGAGGGGGAGATGAGCCATGCATACAGGGAGAGGGAGGATGAGCCATGCATACAGGATGGGAGGAAGGGGAGATGAGCCATGCATACAGGAGGGGGGAGATGAGCCATGCATACAGGAGGGGGCAGATGAGCCATGCATACAGGAGGGGGCAGATGAGCCATGCATACAGGAGGGGAGAGATGAGCCATGCATACAGGGAGGGGGGAGATGAGCCATGCATGCAAGATGAAAGGGGAACATTATACAGTATGGAGCATCATGTGTGGCCATTATACAGTATGGAGCATCATGTGTGGCCATTATACAGTATGGAGCATCATGTGTGGCCATTATACAGTATGGAGCATCATGTGGGGCCATTATACAGTATTGAGCATCATGTGGGGCCATTATACAGTATGGAGCATCATGTGGGGCCATTATACATTATTGAGCATTATGTGGGGCCATTATACAGTATGGAACATCATGTGAGGCCATTATACAGTATGGAGCACTGTGTGGCCATATTTTTTTATTGTTTGTTTATGAAACAGTGTGATCAGCAGTACTAAATGGGTATGGTTGGGGGGTGGATATGGTTGTGACTAGTTGTGAAATAGGTGTGGTCAGAGTCGCGGCCTAAAATTTGCCTTGGCGCACTATGCGCGCCGCAAACTTTGTCCCTCTTTCCCTTCTTCACAAGTTGGGAGGTATCGTACCGCATTTGCCGGATCACAGCAAGTGCCACAAATCCCATAGGGAATGAATGAAGCCGAACGCAGTGTTGCCGTAAGTGATCCATTACACGGCAGATGCGGAAAAACTACTGGATCTGCTGCAAAAGGCTACTTTCACATCAGTGATTTTTGCCAAAGTCACTGTTGATAGTGTCATACTCACCAAAGGGGGAGGCAGCACTAAAAGTGCCTAGGGCAGCAGAAACTCTAAATATGGCCCTGCTCATAATGAAGTTGTTTTAAGTAGACTTTATGATAATGAATACAACAAAGCATTCTAATTATTAAAACATGACATAATCTTGTAGTACTGATATCCGTTTTTGGTGACTTGCTATATTTGTCTCATAGGCTATGTGCATACGTCAGGATTTCTTGCAGAAATTTCCTGAACAAAACCGGACATTTTTTCCGTGTTTTTTGCACGCTTTTTGTGCATTTTCTTCCGGAGCTTCCCAATGCATTAAATAGCTGCAAAACCACGGAAAAATCCGCAAAATTAATGAACATGCTGCGTTTTAAACTGCGATGCGTTTTTTTCGAGGAAAAAAAACGCATCATGTGCACAAAAATTGCAGAATGTATTAAAAATGATGGGATGCTTATGTATGCGTGTTTTCCGCAGAAAACGGCCAAAAAAACGTGAAAAATCCTGAACGTGTGCACATAGCCATATACTGCACTTTTGGGTATTAGGTAGTGTTGAGCATTCCGATACCGCAAGTATCGGGTATCGGCCGATACTTGCGGTATCGGAATTCCGATACCGAGATCCGATACTTTTGTGGTATCGGGTATCGGTATCGGATACATAGAGATGTGTAAAATAAAGAATTAAAATAAAAAAATATTGATATATTTACCTCTCCGGCGGCCCCTGGTGAGTCCGCGGGTAACCGGCAGGCTTCGCTGTTCAAAATCAGCGCTTTTAGGACCTGAGAATCACGTCCCGGCTTCTGATTGGTCGCGGGCCGCCCATGTGACCGCCACGCGACCAATCACAAGCCGCGACGTCACCGCAAGCTATTAACGCGCTCATTTTTAAAAATGAGCGCGTTAATGGCTTTCAAAGACGTAGCGGGTTGTGATTGGTCGCGTGGCGGTCACATGGGCGGCCCGCGACCAATCAGAAGCCGGGACGTGATTCTCAGGTCCTAAAAGCGCTGATTTTGAACAAAGAAGCCTGCCGGTTACCCGCGCTGAGTTCAGGGGCCGCCGGAGAGGTAAATATATCAATATTTTTTATTTTAATTCTTTATTTTACACATCCCTATGGATCCCAGGGCCTGAAGGAGAGTTTCCTCTCCTTCAGACCCTGGGAACCATGAGAATACCTTCCGATACTTGATGTCCCATTGACTTGTATTGGTATCGGATATCGGTATCGGCGATATCCGATATTTTTCGGGTATCGGCCGATACTATCCGATACCGATACTTTCAAGTATCGGACGGTATCGCTCAACACTAGTATTAGGCCATTAGTAGTCAATGATAGGAATTGGTTTGTCATAATAAGTATAATCAATGTTGTACATTTATGTCTGGATTTGCTTAGTTACATATGTTTCCTAATAAAACCTGATTCTATTCAATTTCAACTCGCTTTAAAAAAAAAAACGTGAACAAGATTCTATTCAAAAGCTAAAGAATAAAAAGTGGCCTTTTGATGTTTTGTAAAATCGTATCCGTTTTATCCATTTGTTCATTATATTTTTATTTCATCTTTACAGATGGTCATGGAAGATGGCTGCTGTATATTGCAATAATAAATACTTATCTTCACTATGCATACTCTCGATAATACTGTTTGACTATATCGCCAGTTTCACTTTTCAGGGTGAAATATTTTTGTATGGCTATACGAAGTAATTAAAGAGTAAAATAGAAGCTTTGTTGAAATTGTTGGCTGGATTGCTAGACCTGAAATGTAGAATGAAAGATTTCCTCAGAGCATATTGTTTAATTAGTGTCTAAATGAACAGTTTTAAAGGAACCTTTGCAATAATTACCGTTTTAACCCCTTCACGACCTTGAGATTTTCCAGTTTTGCATTTTTTTGTTTTTTTTCGCTCCTCTTCTTCCCAGAGCCATAACTTTGTTTTTTTTTATTTTTCCGTCAAAATAGCCATGCGAGGTTGCAGGATGGGAAAACAGGAAAAGAGATTTCAAGTGTGGTTAAATAGCAAAAATAGGGCAGTTCCACAATTGTAGTGTATTTTTCACCATGTTCACTAAATGCTAAAACGGACGTGCCATTATGATTCTCCAGGTCAATACGAGTTTGTAGATAGCAAAACATGTCTAGGTTCTTGTTTTATTTAAGTGGTGAAAAAAATAAAAATTCAAAATTTTCTAGAAAAAAAAATGGTGCCATTTTCCAAGACCTGTAGCGTCTCCATTTTTGGGGATCTGGGGCTGGGTGAGGGCTTTTTTTTTTTTTTTTTTGCACACTGAACTGACATTTTTATTGATATAATTTTGGACTAGATACAATGTGTTGATTGCCTGCTATTGCATTTTACTCCAATGTTATGGCAACCAAAAAAAGTTATAATGGCATTTTTTATTTTTTTGCTCGTCGTTACCCATTAGATTAATTTAGTTTTTATATTTTGATAGTTTGGGTGTTACCAAACTTGTATTATTATTTTTTTATTATTATTATTGTTTTATTTTGAATGGGGCAAAAGGAGGGTGATTTGAACTTTTATATATTTTTTTTAATATTTTTAAACTTTTGCACACTTTTGACTGGCTTCAATAGTCTCTGAAATCCTCCAGTAGCTTGTCCTACACACAGCAGGGCTTCAGTCCATAGGAGATCTGCAATGACAGGCACGAGAGTCTTCTGCAGACCCCAGGTTGTCATGCCAACCAATTAGCACCCCGCGATCATGGTACAGGGGCCCCGATGTGTCGGGCTTGTGACGCGCTTCTGGCAAGCACAAATTAAATGTTGCTGTCAGAGATTGATATCATTTAACATGTTAACAGCCATGGATGGATCGCGATTCCACCGGTGGCTGTTAGGAGCACATGACAGCTGATCAAATCAGCTATTATGTGCCTTATCAGATGCAGGCTCAGCACCTGAGCTCACATCAAAGAGAGGGAGGCGATATATGACGTACCTATACGTCATAGGTCGTAAAGAGGTTAACAAATCTAATGTCTGGTTAATACCTGGAACAAATGATCTATAGGCTGATTTTACATGTTCTGACAATTCAGAAGCAAATTTCTTATTGGTGTATTAAAAAGCTAAAAGAAACATAGTGAGGATGTTCTTTCAATCTAGGTTGCATTTTGTCATGATCCCTCCTTTCTGATCGATATAGTGAAGGCTACATATACATTAGACAAATGTTGTCCTAACACACCAATATTGACAGTCTCATGTGTATAGGGGCTGCTCACTAAAGATGCGAAAATATATTTCAGTTGAATTGAATTCTACTCAAATTTTGCAAAGATACGCATGTCAAAATGGTACGTTTTTCGTAATTCTCTCTTCTTGGAGTTTTAGCCGCCTTTTCTCTGAACCGTAAAGAGTAAAACGTTAAAGAAAAATCTTATACTCTTTCTGTTTACTTCTTTGGCCCCTCCAGTCCTCACCGTCAATTGTCCGCTACTCATTATTATTTATTATTATTATTATTATATCGCCATATATTCAATGGGGCTTTACATGTGAAAAGGGGTATACAGTAAAAGCACAAGTACAATAATCATGAACAATACAAATCACTGACTGGTACTAGAGGAGAGAGAACCCTGCCCACGAGGGCTCACAGTCTACAAGAGATGGGCAAAGATACAGTAGGTGAGTGCACAGTTGGTCGTGCAGCGGTACAGTGGAACGAGGGTTACTGCAGGTTGTAGGCTTGCCGGAATCTTCTGATCAAAGCCGTAAGCTCTGGAATTTCTGGGCATTTCAAGGTACGCTGGGATTTCTATCTCTGAAGAGGCCAGGGATGGTTCTATGCATGAGTTCATAATCAGCTCACAGCAGATTGTTGTGACATTATGTTGTGACCTTTGGTGTGCTTGGGCAGAACCTTCCTGAACCTCATCTTTCCCTGCACATGACAGCTGAATTAATCAGGCGTCATGTGCCTCTACAGCCACAGGTAGAGAAAAATAATTAAAACGTCATAATTAGTTTTTTTGGCTGCTGCAACATTGCAATAAAATGCAGTACGAGATGCTCAAAACATCGTATCTACTCAAAATATCAATAAAAGAGCCTGAAAATTGAAACCGACTGAAATGCACCTCCAAAATTTTTATTTATTTATTTTTTTTTTTTTACTGATTTCTGATTTTTTTTGTTTTTTTTCACCACTTAAATAAAAAAACAAACAAAACTACACGTTTGGTATATGCATACTCATGGTGAGCGCCGGCCAGCCGTAAAGCAGAGCACACCGGTGACGTCACCGCTGTACTTTACGGCCGGTGCTCAGTCAGTGCGGGAAGCTGAAGGCGAGGGACATGACCAGACACCGGGAATGTAAGTATGTAGTGTTTGTTTTTTTACATTTACAACGGTAACCAGGGTAAACATCGGGTTACTAAGCGCGGCCCTGCGCTTAGTAACCCGATGTTTACCCTGGTTACTCAGGGACTTCGGGATCGTTGGCCGCTGGAGAGCTGTCACACAGACAGCTCTCCAGCGGCCAACGATCCCGAAGTCCCTGGGTAACGAGGGTAACTAAGCGCAGGACCGCGTTACAAACAGCGACGCTGCAGCGATCGACATCGTTGTCGGTATCGCTGCAGCGTCGCTTTAGTGTGACGGTACCTTTAGAACCTTTTTGTATGCACATATGAATAGGTTTTCCTTTAAAACATCAGTAGTCTACATAGTATTATGCAATATTTGATAGTAATTGAAAAAGGAAATGGGCCAAAAAGGCTTGATTTCTTTTGGGGTATATTCCAAGAAAGCTTACTTAAAAGTTAATGCACATTTGATTAAGAACATTTTATAATTGGACATTGCCAAATCTATTAAAATACTCATTTGACATTTTGTGCGGCTATTGTTTAAAAGTTTTTGCATCTCTACCAGTTCTACAAGTATTATGCATATACTTTGATTGTAAAGTATTGGCAAATGTGTTTGTGCTATATAAATAATATTATGATTGAAATTATTATTACTAGGAAGCCACTAGCTAATCACATTGATCCTCAAAGTGGAAGTTAATGGTCCTCCAGTACTGGGATGTCTTTTCCCGCCATTCGTAAGGCCTTCCTGGAAAAGAAACATGCCTTGCCTTAAAAGCAGATTTTGACAAATTGACTATTCGAACTAATGATTCCGAAGGTCCACATTCCAGTTAGATAGATCTCCTCCTAAACTGCTCATCGTGAGCATATTGCACTTGAAGGTCACTTTGAGTTAATTCACTTTTTATGAGAAGTACAATAATTTTCCAGTGACCTAATTTTCATGGAAGAGCTAATCAAGAGTTCATGTAAAGGTACAAGATATTAAAAACTTTGCATCCAGATGAAAACATATTGGAAAATAGAGACGTGTAAAATGTTATGCCAACAAACATCTGTAATACATGGGACGCAGGACACTGTTCCATTCTGCATTATTGCTCTGCCAGTTTTCTTGGGATGATTTTTGTAATCCAGTAATTTAAGTTGTTATCTGCCAAGTAATATATTTGTTATTCAAATATAGCACCTAGTTGTGAATAATTTGTCTTAACAATAAAGTAAGATTTTCTCTGCCAAAATCTTATTTTTATGAACTTATTCTACAGTATGTTCCCCTCTAAACAAAGAGGACAAATTCATTAAAGAAGCACTCTCATAAAAGTTTTAATCTTAATAAATTGCAATCATCATATTTTATGGCCCTGTGCACTTACAATTTCTCATTTTATCTTTTTACCCAGCTAATTCTTCTCTTCTCCATTAGGTCTATGACATCATGTGATTGAAAACCGACTAGCTGGATCCTTCTAAGCTCTGTGTAGAAACAGAAGGTCCGTTTTCCTTGCATGAGTCATGAGTCACTGCAAAGGTCCTCTGACAGGGGGAGGATGGGGCAGCTGGGTGAGGAGTTCAAGAGGGGAATGATACTGTAAATGCAAGGACAAGAGACTTCCTGTTTCTACATAAAGCAGAGAAAAGAGAAGAAGTAACTGAGTACAAAGGCAAAATGGGCAATTGTAAGTGCACGCTGCTATATAATATGATCACTGCAATATATTAGGATTAAAACTTTGATGGGAAAAGTGCTTCTTTAAGAAGTGCACACCGCACAGTTAATTCAGCACATCTTATCAGTGGTGTGTGCCTGATCAGAAACGTTACTCTAGCCTGAACTGGAGTAACATTTATGGTGTAAGAAACACAGGTACTTTTGTTTAATTTGATGGGTGCACATAGCCATGTCCCATCCCGCACAGGCTGCTCCCAAGCTCAGACTATTTTAGCAAACCTGACAGAAACTGGTATTAGAATGCCAAAAGTCTCAACATTTTGGCAAAATACCGTGTTGCACAAAAAATGTTGGGACTCTTTAAAGTGTTTTTTTTTTTGACAATTTTATGGCGAAAAAGCTTTTATGATGTCTGTTTAATCAAGCATGCAGATGTGGGTATACACGTGAATCGGCTCGGTTTGTCTGCTTGAACTTCTCAACACATTGTAGGCAGTGACCTTTTGTGCCTATTCTACATGAAGACATCAGTCCAGCGTTTTTCTTTTTTAATTTCACTGGCGGACTGGTATCACTAACTTATAAATACTTACCAGCCACTGTCTTTGGCTGTTCTTGGTGTCTGTTTTCTGCTAGTTGTGACTAGCTGGGTTTCTTCAGTGTTTGCTGAGTGGACTTAGTCACTTCTCAATGTAAGTCTATGAGAGCCATAACAAATTCCATAGACTTATTTATATTGAGGGCTCATTCAGATTTTCAATTTTTCCAAGTATGAGAATTATGGACCAATTATTCTAATCAGGCACTGATCAGAGTTCGATCAGAGTGTGTTCCAAGTGTCATCTGATTTTCTCGTACATGGAGACTGTCTCCTTTCTGACAGTCCATGAAAACTGGACCGCACTTGGATGTTATCACAGTGTAATCTATTTTTTTTTCACTAATGCATTGACTTACATTGTCAATATTGATCCGACCCTCAAGTCGAAATCGGACATGTCTCCATGATTTTCCTCTGAACTCTCAGTTCGTGAAAATCACGGACAAGTCAATGACTCACAGGTACGAGTGCAATCTGTGAAGATCATGGATAGCATTCGTACACAAAAGCCAGTACTCTGAATGAGCCCTAATGGTGATTAACTTTTAGCTGTGATATACGGTCAGGCAAGAGCTGATGTCATGCAATAGCGGATTGGGACCAGAGTGGCTTTGGGAAGAGCAGTAGATGGCGAATCGTAAGTATTTTATGACGGACATTAGTGATAACACTCTGGCAGTGAGATAAGGATAAAACCACTGGAGTGGTGCTTTCAGGCTATAAGGCCCCAAAAGTTATGTTTTTATCTCTTTTTGGATCCCATACAAAGGGCTAAACGTAAACCTTTAGTAAAGTGAACCCGCTATAGGTAGGGCAAAATTAAACCGTAGATGGCATAATAATGTGTAAAGTATAAACTATCTCTTGAGAAACAACAGCTGTCTTACGTTTATGGCTAACTTTACACATGTCCTAGCTAGAGCAACTATGCACTAGAGATTATCAGGTTCTTCATGGTTCATGTGACCCTTTCCTGCTATTGGCCTCCTGTGGAGTGGTATATATTTGCCATAAAGCACTACAGCATCCCACAGCCTCATATGTGTCTCATCAAGTGCTTTTGACGCCATGAGGCATGATGTCACTCATTTTTATCAGCTAAGAAAAACAAGTAATACTAATCAGTACGCCTCCACAGTTTTATTATATCTTCAGTCTGATTCATATCTTAGATTTTTTTTTTTCTTTTTAGCCTTTATATAATTCGGGGTTATCAAATTAATTTGGTTTCTTATTTTACTTGGGACACTTTCTTGTTTCCTTTAAAAGATGTAGCTTCAAACAGTTTTCACTCTTTGTGTGCCAAACTCAACAAATACAGAATAAAACGAAGATGAAAGGTTTGAGGAACCAAATTGACAGACTAGAGATAAATGAAACATTGTTCCCTGCTCTCATTTCATTTTTTATCTGAAGCCTTCAGCTCACGGTCTGTGAGAAGGGCAGTGGAGATTTCCATGACTTCCTTTCAAACTCCAGAATATGTCACGTCTGGGCCCTTTGTTTCCAGTTTGTTGTGTCTTAAAGTTTAAGTCTAAATTCTTAGTAGAGTTTTTGGCAGAGGGTACAATGTGGAGGTAAGTGAAAAGACCCTTCTACATAGGCGACTTTGGGATTCAACAAGAAACATTTTTTATGTTTGGTATTGTTTAGTATTAGGAAGTGTCCTGCTAGGAAATCTAGATCTAGAGAGTAACAAGTTTGAAAATTTAGACTAGCAATGTTCAGACTTTTGTTAGCCAAGATATAAGTAATAGAGGCGGCAGGAGTGACGGCCGCACCTGGGCACTAGTGCTAGAAGGGATCAAAAGTCCTTTCTGCCACATAAAAACAACTAAATTAATGGTTATGATTGGTGGAGAACCATGTAAAAGATTAGATTTTGGGACTCAAGTGCTTAAAAAACACCTTTGACTATAGTTAGGCCCATAATTCTATCCATCCTACTATAATTACAAATTATCTACTGCTTTCAGTTCATACTTACGGTATTTTTTATTGCATCAGACTACAAAAAAAATAGCAGTATGCAATTTCACCAATATAGGAGCTTGTATTTTGATGCTTGCCAATTCCCCACAAGAAATGGCCAAAAGCACATGCTAAGCCCATCACAGGCTGCAGGTAGTGATTGGCTGACCAGACGTTTATAGCTATCTTAAGTGTGTAAAAAAACAGGACCAAGAAAATCAGGCCTTCGTAGACCCAGTAAGTGAAAAAGCAAGAGCTATCGGAGACATCCAAAAATAATTTTCAGTGCTTAGAAAATCTCTCTAGGCTACTGTATTTTAGTATAATCATACAGATAATGCTTTCACACTGTGTTTCTGAAGTGTGCCAAGGGGTTCTATCTGACTCCCCATAAAATCAAGATTACGATAAACCCCCAACTGAGCCACATGCTGTTATGAGTCAAACTCTGTGCTTTTTTTTCTGAAAACGTCCATGTTTTCAGAATAGTATAAAATTGCAACGCAATTAGAGATTAGCGAATATATTTGGGTCCCTTTTTATTCGGCAAGCTCTAGCGCTTACCGAATAAGCTACAGAGGGAATCCGGCTATATGGAAGGCTCCTGCTGATCAGCTGTTCAGCTCTGCAGCTACATGTGTCGCGGCTGTTTCACTGTCACAACACATGAATGGAGGGCCTGTTTTTTGAGTTGTCCATTCATGTGTTGTTACAGTGAAACAGCCGTGACACATGCAGCTGCGACGCCAGACAGCTGATCAGTAGAAGCGCTCCAGATAGCCGGGTTCCCTCTGCAGCTTATTCGGAAAGCGCTATAGATTGCCGAATAATGAGGGACCCGAACATATTCGTTCATCTCTAAATGCAATACATTTCTGTGCCAGTCTGAAAAGATGGGCACGTTCAGAAAATTGCACAAAATACTTCAGTTGGGGGTTCATCTGAATCCAATTTCTATGGGGATGTTGCACTGCAGAAAAAGTGTGAACATGGCCTAATAAATCCAGATGCATGTAAAGCAGTATTATGATATTCATCTAACTTATCCATTGTTTATTGGTCACGGTTCTGTTGTCTGCTCCCCGGATTACTTCTGATGGTGAAGACATCGGGGCCACATAACTTGCCTTAACTCCTGAATCAGCCCTCAGACTGTACCCTACCCCCACCCAGGGAAGAGAGGAGTAGTAGTGTACCGTAGTACATCAACCAGACTAACTAGGTAACACGAACATGGGTAACAAAACATACCAAACATAGAAATATACTCACACTTATAACAGAGTCGTGCATCGGGGAGTGAAGGATGGGGTAAAACCAAAGTAGGAGAAGAAGGGGAATTTCACACGCTCAAAATCTAGCAACATTCACAATTAAATCCACCTAAAGCATTCTCCAATATTAACCAACAACAACCTCCAGCCATGCAGCATAAGCTCTGTCTGACAATGAGTGAGCCAGGAGGACCCAGTTTACATAGGAGATGGAAGTGGCTAACGATGCACAGCTGAGAGCCTTAATGCTCCAGGAGCTCTCAACTGAGCAGATTACTACTGCGCTGCTTTAAAAAAAAGTACACCTTTTAATAAAAAGGTGATGTGCTTCTACTCAGTGCAAGAGTAGGAGAAATCAGACGCTGTGGTCTTCTGGCTTCTCGATATAGCGGTATACCTTTGACAATAAGGTGCAATGTCCCAAAGTGTATAAATCCACAGGAAAGGAAAAGAAAGACAATATAATCATAAATATATGAATACTACAAGAACCAGGTAAGATGAAGCTTCTTTTATACGACTGACAATCACAAGAAGTTGATGAATGGTATATTACCTGGGTAGTCAAGTCATCTGAGAAGTAAATGGAGAATTGCGTGTTCCCTGCACCCATCGCCATTTTGCCTATGCTTCTGTGGGCGTAGGTGAAATGGGGTATTCTGGTGGACAGGGATTGCCTACTATGCCTCCAGTTCAATGGATCGTGTAGGTGCCCACAGTCCCTTGTCACTACCTGACACTAATAGTTTAGAGAGGTCAAATGTGATGACAGATTTTCTTCAAAGGCCAATTTGGTCAGGCTCATTTTGGTCCATTATCAATCAATGATTGACTACGTACAAGTAGAATGGTGCTTATTTATTGACCATTTGTACAGGTGACGAATATTGTTGAACAATAGAATGAGTGTAAATATCATTATGTTCTTTACACATAGACATACACAATTTATTCACCTGACGAACATACATTGTGCTCCTTTATCAGGTTATCATCGGTATGTTTATTGTGATTTAGCTTTCTTATGATTGCTCGTTCGCTGGTTATCAGCTTGCCTTAATGATATATGTAATTGAGAGACCCTAGATTTTTGTTGGGCTTGGATAGAAGACAGAGTGATAAGTTTGTGATTATATCATAGGAGAAAGAAATGTACTGTTAGCCCCAGACATGCCTTTATGGCATGATGGCAAGGCGGCCATTTATTATGATGTGTGACACTTGCAGAATGTTTTTCTTCAGCCAGCACTGTTGTGAAGTATAATAGAAAAACTTGGAGTCCAGCTGGACTCATGAGTAAGAATGCTTAGTGCAGTCGAAACGCGTCGGCTGGGTCATGTCGACCATGTAAAGTTTCTTTTGTATGCACTATATTTTCTTTTGAAAAATAAAAGAAAGGAAAATCCAGTCCTGTTGAGTTGGACTCCAATTTTTTCTATTATCCTTGATGTGAGGTCAGGGCGAGGACTGTGTCTGAGCCCCAGGTGGATGAGCATAGAGCAACTGGGTGAGCTGGAATCAAGTTTTTATAACTGTTGTGAAGTGTATAGCAGAACAGTCTACGAGTATATAGTTTTAGACCAGTGTTCCCCAACTCCAGTCCTCAAGGCCCAACAACAAGTCATGTTTTCAGGATTTCCTTTGTATTGCACAGGTGATTGAATTATTGCCTGTGCAGGTGATGCAATCATCACCTGGCAATACTAAGGAAATCCTGAAAACATGACCTGTTGTTGGGTCTTGTGGACTGGAGCTGACAAACACTGTTTTAGACCATGCAAATTGCCTCTTCAGAGAGGAAGAGGACTTGAACTCTATAGCACCACCTGTTGGAAGTGGCAATCCTATGTCACTTTCAACCCTTTAATGAGTCTTGCAAACTGACTTAGGATAACACCAAATCAGAATCTCAAGTAAGCCTCAATTCAGGCATCCGTTTTTCACTTACATGTTCTGCCTCAGTTTTTCATGGATAGATCATGAACCCTTTATAATTTAAAATTCTGTTTACATGTCCATGGTATTTTGCGCATTATATGTCATCAAAACAATCACCAATCGCTGACACATCCATTTTTTATGTAAGTCGTGGATAAAAATCATCCGTACAAGTCTTATGTGTTTGCGAAAAGCACAGACAGCACACGGGTGCAAACGAGAAAATCACTGCTGAAACACGAAGGGTAAAAGTGGACACATTGTCCAAATACTCATGAAACTCTGATCTCAAAGGCTGCCGTCACACTAGCAGTGTTTGGTCAGTATTTTACATCAATATTTGTAAGCCAAAACCAGGAGTGGAACAATTAGAAGAAAAGTATAATAGAAACATATGCACCACTTCTGCATTTATCACCCACTCCTGGTTTTGGCTTACAGATACTGATGTAAAATACTGACCAAATACTGATAGTGTGATGGCAGCCAAACAGTAATGAAAATTTGACTTTTTATGTATGATGAAAAATAAGTCTTACGCCTCTTTCTCTTCACTACGAGACAATGGAGTAATATTCCTATTGAGGAAATACACATTTTTGCATAGTCATATGAATATGAAGAAAGCTATTTGGTTTCCTAAAGGAACGCAAACAGGAACAGAGTAGTAAACTGGTTGTCAGGGAGCCCCCATTGTGCTTCGGGCTATGCTTGTTTAATTACCCTCTTAAAGGACCTTAATTGGTTGTGGATAAAGTGTTGCTGACAACACATTCCAGATTTTATTGTGGCTGCTGAGTATCCATACTGCTGTATAGTGGATAGCCCAGCCACTAAACACCACCGTCCTCTCATTGAGCTGATCTAAAGTTTCTGGTTTACTCCTGTTGAATAACACACATAGAACAGCAATACAATCATATGTCATGAACTGCCGCATAATATGGATTGGAATTCCTACTACAATGACACTCTCAGAAGCACCCTGAACCACTTGGCGCTCCCACCCTCAGAACCTCCAAACACAGGGTGAAACAGACCTGGCTCACATCACAAACTCGATTTCTCCAGCGATGCTCTTTGAGTGCTGAATGCTTATGGAGGAAATATCGCACACCAGAAGACTTCATCCACTTCAAATTTATGTTAAAAACCTAAAACTCTGCCCTTCATCTCACCAAACAGACCTACTTAACCTACCTTATCTCCTCACTATCCAACAACCCCAGGAAACTTTTTGACACCTTTCACTCCCTCCTCAGGCCAAAAGCACAAGCCCCTATCACAGACATTTGTGCTGATGATCTGGCTTCTTACTTTATAGAGAAAATAGATAGCATCCGTCAGGAAATCCGCTCCCAACCACCAAGTTCAGTGACTCCCATCCCTCCCTGCATTTCCCCTGGCTCACGCTCCACATTTGATCCCATCACAGAAGAGGTCTCCAGGCTCCTCTCTTCTCGTCTGACTACGTGCACTACTGACCCCATTCCCTCTCATCTCCTTCATTCTTTCCAGTCTCACAACTCACCTAACTACAATCTTTAAAGGGAACCTGTCTCCCCCAAAATCGAAGGTGAGCTAAGCCCACCGGCATCAGGGGCTTATCTACAGCATTCTGTAATGCTGTAGATAGGACCCCGATGTATCCTGAAAGATGAGAAAAAGAGGTTAGATTATACTCACCCAGGGGCGTTCCTGCTAAGGTCCAGTCCGATGGGTGTAGCGGTCTGGTCCAGCGCCTCCCATCTTCTTACGATGTCCTCTTCTTGTCTTCACGCTGTGGCTCCGGCGCAGGAGTACTTTGTCTGCCCTGTTGAGGGCAGAGCAAAGTACTGCAGTGCGCAGGCGCCAGGAAAGGTCAGAGAGGTCCGGTGCCTGCGCACTGCAGTACTTTACTCTGCCCTCAACAGGGCAGACAAAGTATGCCTGCGCCGGAGCCTGCAGCATGACGACAAGAAGAGGATGTCATCGTAAGAAGATGGGAGGCCCCGGACCGAGGATTACTGTAATTCACAACCCCTAATTTGATCCAGCAATTGTAATGTAGACCATCTTCTAGCAATAAAAAGATATTGCAAGTCTTGTTGTATCATACAAGGAATGTCCACTAGTGATCAACCCCTTCTTATCAACTAAAGTATCCATAATTAAATTAAAAAAACATATTCTTACCTACCTAACTGGTGCCGCATCCAATTTTGGTGCTGTCATTGTCACGTGACCGCTGCAGCAAATCAGTGGCCAATGATTGACTGCAGCCTTTCATGACTTCATCTGGTAAGAATGTATGTTTTTATTGTAGTTGTTAAGAAGGGGTTGTCTAAATTTGGAAAACCTCTTTAACACAAACTGCTTTAGACTAGGGTCACACGATCGTATTTTCTTTCATCTGAGAAAATCTGTCCAATTATGCTAATCGCACTCTAATCAAACACTGATCAGAGTTTTACTAGCGTGTGATCCCATTTTCTCGGATCAGGAGAAGGAAAAATTAAAAATTTGCTCTACCTTCTCCATTCTGTCAGTCCGTGAAAATCACACCACACTCAGATGTGATGCAAGCGCAGTCCGAATTTTCCCACAAAGAGATTGATTTGCTTAGCCGGATGCAATCCTAATATTGGATACAAATCGAGCATGCAGTGATTTTTCAGAGTCTGTCTGAGAAAAAAGTCAGACATGTGTCCCATAAAATAACATTGATCCAATTTTTTGCAGGATCGAACTTTTACCGAAAATACGGTCATCGGCACAATTCTTATAGTGGAATACAAGCGTCATTATAGCTTTGATTTGAAATTCTTCTTGAATTCAATGAAGTCGCAGAAAGAAACTGATTTCTTCTATTGTCTGTACTGAAGAATTATGTAACGCCCACGTCAGTCATTGGGGCAGAGAGGCTGCTGCATATGAATCATACATGAGCTTTGTTATGCCATTTCCAAAGTGGGCTGTATTGTAAATGTACTCCTCTGTGGTCCCGGGAGACAACAGAAGCCTACTTGTAATGCTTTTAGCACATATATAACAAGGTGAGTAATGCAGAAGGAAAATAATTTTGTTATGTACTTTAATACCACTGCTACATATATATATATATATATTATATATACCTTGTAATTCACTGGTAAACAGTTTAAAATAATAGCTGCCACGCAGTCACGACCGGCATCCTTAGGAAGTCATAATTTTCATTCGGCTCAGGAAAGAATCTTGAGACTGCTTCCAATATCAGAGATGGGATCCGGAAATCCATTGTCACTATACATATTTTGAAAAGTATACCTTTCAGCATCTTCTGAGTCTGAGTTTGCCTTCAAGGAGGAAAACCACTAATTATAGCCATTATCCTGCTTTCTGTAGACTTTAGCTGGATTCACACACAGCAGAAAATTGCTCAGTTAAGAACTTCTTTAATTGATAATATAACATTAATTCAAACATTAACATGTTATGAAGGTGCTTGGAGGCTACACCGAAAATGCGGCACCAGGGAGAATATTAAGTTTATTTCTCCTAGGAGCTGCCAGCTTTCAGTCGTGCAGGCGAGCCAGTGCGGCTTTAGTATACTATACTGTGAGCTGCGGCTGTAGACACATCCCGACACTTTTACTGGCAGCTGGCTAACAGTGCATCTGTGCTCTCATTCAAAGTGCCGGGGCATGGTTACAGCTGCTAATCACTGTGTACTGAGCAATGATTGAAGTCATGCCGGCCGCACCACTATAACTGAAAGTCAGAGGCTGTTAGGTGGAATAAAGTTAATTTATTCTTGGTTGCTCTACGTTCAGCACTGCTGCTGAGCACCTTTTATAACGCTATTAACCTGCAGATTAACCCTATATCTGCAGAACAATTATTATTACAAGTGTTCTCCTGATACACAGTTGGTCCGATTAGAATCAGAGGATGCTTTAACTCTAGAAGAGCACAGGGACAGTGAAGCTGGCTGGATCCAGCAATCCAACCAAGCTTCAGTTTGCAAGCTCTATTTAACCCCTTCATGACCCAGCCTATTTTGACCTTAAAGACCTTGCCGTTTTTTGCAATTCTGACCAGTGTCCCTTTATGAGGTAATAACTCAGGAACGCTTCAATGGATCCTAGCGGTTCTGAGATTGTTTTTTCGTGACATATTGGGCTTCATGTTAGTGGTAAATTTAGGTCAATAAATTCTGTGTTTAATTGTGATAAAAACGGAAATTTGGCGAAAATTTTGAAAATTTCGCAATTTTCACATTTCAAATTTTATTCTGTTAAACCAGAGAGTTATGTGACACAAAATAGTTAATAAATAACATTTCCCACACGTCTACTTTACATCAGCACAATTTTGGAAACAAAATTTTTTTTTGCTAGGAAGTTATAAGGGTTAAAATTTGACCAGCGATTTCTCATTTTTACAACGAAATTTACAAAACCATTTTTTTAGGGACCACCTCACATTTGAAGTCAGTTTGAGGGGTCTATATGGCTGAAAATACCCAAAAGTGACACCATTCTAAAAACTGCACCCCTCAAGGTGCACAAAACCACATTCAAGAAGTTTATTAACCCTTCAGGTGCTTCACAGCAGCAGAAGCAACATGGAAGGAAAAAATGAACATTTAACTTTTTAGTCACAAAAATGATTTTTCAGCAACAATTTTTTTATTTTCCCAATGGTAAAAGGAGAAACTGAACAACGAAAGTTGTTGTCCAATTTGTCCTGAGTACGCTGATACCTCATATGTGGGGGTAAACCACTGTTTGGGCGCACGGCAGGGCTTGGAAGGGAAGGAGCGCCATTTGACTTTTTGAATGAAAAATTGGCTGCACTCTTTAGCAGACACCATGTCATGTTTGGAGAGCCCCCGTGTGCCTAAAAATTGGAGCTCCCCCACAAGTGACCCCATTTTGGAAACTAGACGCCCCAAGGAACTTATCTAGATGCATAGTGAGCCCTTTAAACCCCCAGGTGCTTCACAAATTGATCCGTAAAAATGAAAAAGTACTTTTTTTTCACAAAAAATTTCTTTTCGCCTCAATTTTTTTATTTTCACATGGGCAATAGAATAAAATGGATCCTAAAATTTGTTGAGCAATTTCTCCCGAGTACGCCGATACCTCATATGTGGGGGTAAACCACTGTTTGGGCACACGGCAGGGCTCGGAAGGGAAGGCGCGCCTTTTGACTTTTTGAATGGAAAATTAGCTCCAATTGTTAGCGGACACCATGTCGCATTTGGAGAGCCCCTGTGTGCCTATGCATTGAAGCTCCCCCACAAGTGACCCCATTTTGGAAACTAGACCCCCCAAGGAACTTATCTAGATGCATACTGAGCACTTTGAACCCCCAGGTGCTTCACAGAAGTTTATAATGCAGAGCCATGAAAATAAAAAATAATTTTTCTTTTCTCAAAAATGATTTTTTTAGCCTGGAATTTCCTATTTTGCCAATGGTAATAGGAGAAATTGGACCACAAATGTTGTTGTCCAGTTTGTCCTGAGTACGCAGATACCCCATATGTGGGGGTAAACCACTGTTTGGGCGCACGGCAGGGCTCAGAAGGGAAGGCACGCCATTTGGCTTTTTAAATGGAAATTTAGCTCCAATCATTAGCGGACACCATGTCGCGTTTGGAGAGCCCCTATGTGCCTAAACATTGGAGATCCCCCACAAATGACCCCATTTTGGATACTAGACCCCCAAAGGAACTAATCTAGATGTGTGGTGAGCACTTTGAACCCTCAAGTGCTTCACAGAAGTTTATAACGCAGAGCCATGAAAATAAAATAAAAAATTTCTTTTCTCAAAAATGATTTTTTAGCCCGCAATTTTTTATTTTCCCAAGGGTAACAGGAGAAATTTGACCCCAAAAGTTGTTGTCCAGTTTCTCCTGAGTACGCTGATACCCCATATGTGGGGGTAAACCACTGTTTAGGCACATGCTGGGGCTCGGAAGTGAAGTAGTGACGTTTTGAAATGCAGACTTTGATGGAATGCTCTGCGGGCGTCACGTTGCGTTTGCAGAGCCCCTGATGTGGCTAAACAGTAGAAACCCCCCCACAAGTAACCCATTTCGGAAACTAGACCCCGAAATGAAATTATCTAGATATGTGGTGAGCACTTTCAATCCCCAAGTGCTTCACAGAAGTTCATAACACAGAGCAGTGAAAATAATAAATACGTTTTCTTTCCTCAAAAATAATTTTTAGCCCAGAATTTTTTATTTTCCCAAGGGTTACAGGAGAAATTGGAGCCCAAAAGTTGTTGTCCAGTTTCTCCTTAGTACGCCGATACCCCATGTGTGGGGGTAAACCACTGTTTGGGCGCACGTCGGGGCTCAGAAGGGAAGTAGTGACTTTTGAAATGCAGACTTTGATGGAATTGTCTGCGGACGTCACGTTGCGTTTGCAGAGCCCCTGGTGTGCCTAAACAGTAGAAACCCCCCACAAGTGACCCCATTTTGGAAACTAGACCCCCCAAGGAACTTATCTAGATATGTGGTGAGCACTTTGAACCCCCAAGTGCTTCACAGACGTTTACAACGCAGAGCCGTGAAAATAAAAAATCATTTTTCTTTCCTCAAAAATTGTTTTAGCAAGCAATTTTTTATTTTCTCAAGGGTAACAGGAGAAATTGGACCCCAGTAATTGTTGCGCAGTTTGTCCTGAGTATGCTGGTACCCCATATGTGGGGGTAAACCACTGTTTGGGCACACGTCGGGGCTCGGAAGTGAGGGAGCACCATTTGACTTTTTGAATACAAGATTGGCTGGAATCAATGGTGGCGCCATGTTGCGTTTGGAGACCCCCTGATGTGCCTAAACAGTGGAAACCCCTCAATTCTAACTCCAACACACCCCTAAACCTTATCCCAACTGTAGCCGTAACCCTAATCACAACCCTAACCCCAACACACCCCTAACCACAACCCTAATTCCAACCCAACCCTAAGGCTATGTGCCAACGTTGCGGATTCGTATGAGATTTTTCAGCACCATTTTTGAAAAATGCGCGGGTAAAAGGCACTGCGTTTTACCTGCGGATTTACCGCGGATTGCCAGTGTTTTTTGTGCGGATTTCACCTGCGGATTCCTATTGAGGAACAGGTGTAAAACGCTGCGGAATCCGCACAAAGAATTGACATGCTGCGGAAAATACAACACAGCGTTTCCGCGCGGTATTTTCCGCACCATGGGCACAGCGGATTTGGTTTTCCATATGTTTACATGGTACTGTAAACCTGATGGAACACTGCTGCGAATCCGCAGCGGCCAATCCGCTGTGAATCCTCAGCCACCGTGTGCACATAGCCTAATTCTAAAGGTATGTGCACACGCTGCGGAAAACGCTGCGGATCCGCAGCAGTTTCCCATGAGTTTACAGTTCAATGTAAACCTATGGGAAACAAAAATCGCTGTACACATGCTGCAGAAAAACAGCACGGAAACGCAGCGGTTTACATTCTGCAGCATGTCACTTCTTTCTGCGGATTCCGCAGCGGTTTTACAACTGCTCCAATAGAAAATTGCAGTTGTAAAACCGCAGTGAAATGCGCAGAAAAACCGCGGTAAATCCACAGCGGTTTAGCACTGCGGATTTATCAAATCCTCTGCGGAAAAATCCGCAGAGGACCAGAATACGTGTGCATATCCCGAACCCTACCCCTACCCCTAACCCTACCCCTAACCCTACCCCTAACCCTAGCCCTAACCCTACCCCTAACCCTACCCCTAACCCTACCCCTAACCCTACCCCTAACCCTACCCCTAGTTCTAACTCCAACCTTAGTGAAAAAAAAAAATTATTTTTTTTTTTATTGTCCCTACCTATGGGGGTGACAAAGGGGGGGGGGGGGTCATTTACTATTTTTTTATTTTGATCACTGAGATAGGTTATATCTCAGTGATCAAAATTCACTCTGGAACGAATCTGCCGGCCGGCAGATTCGGTGGGCGCACTGCACATGCGCCCGCCATTTTGGAAGATAGCGGCGCCCAGGAAAGAAGACGGACACCGGCAGGCTCGGTAAGTATAAGGGGGGGGAGATCAGGGCACGGGGGGGCGGCGTCGGAGCACGGGGGGGGGAGGCGTCGGAGCACGGATGAGGATCGGTGTGAGTGCGGGTGGATTGGAGCACGGGGTGGGGGATCGCTGTGCAGGGGGGGTGATCGGAGCACGGGGGGATCGCTGTGCGGGGGGGTGATCGGAGTGCGGGGGGTTGACTGGAGCACGGGGGGAGCGGACAGGAGGACGGGGGAGCGGAGCACAGGACGGAGGGGAGCGCTGCACAGATCGGGGGGGCTGGGGGGGCGATCGGTGGGGTGGGGGCACATTAGTATTTCCAGCCATGGCCGATGATATTGCAGCATCGGCCATGGCTGGATTGTAATATTTCACCAGTTTTTTAGGTGAAATATTACAAATCGCTCTGATTGGCAGTTTCACTTTCAACAGCCAATCAGAGCGATCATAGCCACGGGGGGGTGAAGCCACCCCCCCTGGGCTAAACTACCACTCCCCCTGTCCCTGCAGATCGGGTGAAATGGGAGTTAACCCTTTCACCCGATCTGCAGGGACGCGATCTTTCTGTGACACAGCATATGCGCACAGGTCGGATTGGCACCGACTTTCATGACGCATACGCTGTGTCACAGGTCGGGAAGGGGTTAAAAGCACATGCAAGAACTGCATTACTGGCCTAGGTGAAAAGTGAATGCTGATAGACTGCAAAGGTAGTCAATAACCTAGGCAACAAACAGTACATGTACATAATGTAGAATGTACATAATAAATGAAAGGAATATACAGTAAGCTGTTTTTAGAATTACCTATGTAAACTGGTCTGCATTAACAGCCCCTTTCACATGTACGTATTTCCAGTATATTTTCATCCGTTTTCACACATACCGGAAACACATACTGTATCTACACTTACCTATTAAAGCCTATAATCATCGTCACATGTTCGTGTGAACCACACGGAGACACATCTGTTTTTATATGGCAACACTGATGACAAGGGCCAATACAAGTCAAGTTTTTTGTAGCCAGCAAAGTTAAAGCAGACAGCTGTCACCTAATATCAGGCTGGGAAGGTCCATAGTTAAAGGGACACTGTCACCTGAATTTGGAGGGAACAATCTTCAGCCATAGGGGCGTGGTTTTCGGGTGTTTGATTCACCCTTTCCTTACCCGCTGGCTGCATGCTGGCTGCAATATTGGATTGAAGTTCATTCTCTGTCCTCCATAGTACACGCCTGCACAAGGCTATCGGAGCACGGGGGGATCGGAGCACGGGGGGAGCGGACGGGAGAACGGGGGAGTGGACAGGATGACAGAGGGGAGCGGAGCACAGGACGGAGGACTGGGGAGGAGATCAGTGGGGGGGCAGATCAGGATCAGAGCTGGATTGTAATATTTCACCAGTTTTCATAGGTGAAATATTAAAAATCGCTCTGATTGGCTGTTTCACTTTCAACAGCCAATCAGAGCGATCGTAGCCACGCCCCTGGGCTGTAGTGCCACTCCCCCTGTCCCTGCAGATCGGGTGAAATTGGAGTTAACCCTTTCACACGATCTGCAGGGATGCGATCCCTCCATGACGCCACATAGGCGTCACAGGTCGGATTGGCACCGACATTCATGACGCCTACGTAGCGTCACAGGTCGGGAAGTGGTTAAAAATGTGCAAAACTTATAGAGAGTAAGATGCAAATACTAAAGCCACTAAAAAGAACAAATTACTCCAGAAAAATGGAGAAATAACAATGATAAATCGAGAGAGCCCTTGAGTAAAATATTAAGAAAGTCTTTGTACTAAAAATCCTCCCCACACGTTATATATTACTTTTAATAAATACATAAAATGCGTATATACGTTTTTACTTTAAAAAAAAAAAATATATATATATAATTTTTTTTTTTTTTAATTAGAATCAGCTATAACATTTGAAAAGAAAAATACTTGTCAGAAATGCAAAAATGAACACCGATGATGAAATCCGTCACCTGACTATCCCGTTTTGCAGGAAACCGTTACGAATGAATAGGGCTGATCATTGTCATAATTGACAATATCGTTGAGGTGCAAATTTTTGACCACAGAATAAAGGTACCTTCACACTAAACGATGCTGCAGCGATCCAGACAACGATCCGGATCGCTGCAGCGTCGCTGTTTGGTCGCTGGAGAGCTGTCACACAGACCGCTCTCCAGCGACCAACGATGCCGGTAACCAGGGTAAACATCGGGTTACTAAGCGCAGGGCCGCGCTTAGTAACCCGATGTTTACCCTGGATACCATCCTAAAAGTAAAAAAAAACAAACGCTTCATACTTACCTTCGGCTGTCTGTCCCCGGCGCTGTGCTTCTCTGCTCTGGCTGTGAGCACAGCGGCCGGAAAGCAGAGCGGTGACGTCACCGCTCTGCTTTCCGGCCGCTGTGCTCACAGTGAGTGCAGGAAAGCACAGCGCCGAGGGACAGACAGCGGTAGGTAAGTATGAAGCGTTTGTTTTTTTAACTTTTAGGATGGTAACCAGGGTAAACATCGGGTTGCTAAGCGCGGCCCTGCGCTTAGTAACCCGATGTTTACCCTGGTTACCAGCGAAGACATCGCTGAATCGGTGTCACACACGCCGATTCAGCGATGTCAGCGGGAGAGCCAGCGACCAAAGAAAGTTCTGGCCCTCTAGCCCCGACCAACGACATCACAGCAGGATTCTGATCGCTGCTGCATGTCAAACTAAACGATATCGCTAGCGAGGACGCTGCAACGTCACGGATCGCTAGCGATATCGTTTAGTGTGAAGGTACCTTAAGATAAAGTGGTTCACAATTTATTTTTTTTTTTGCTGAAAAGCTTCCTTGAGGTTAAAAGTTCTCCACTACTCTTACGTTGATGACCTTTGCTGAGGATAGGTCATCAGTATCAGAACAGTGGGAGTCAGACATCTGGCACCCCTACGTTCAGCTGTTCTCAGTGCTGATATGGAGAAAATAGTAGTGTGCCTCTACGCAGTTGTAAGAGCTGTCCTCTCCAGTTCCGCAACTACTGACATCCAGCTGATGCCAGCACCTAAATCAGCTAATCAGGGGGTATTGGGTGAATCCCACCGATATGTGGTTTGAAGGAGTGACCAGTGTCAATGATTACCCGAGGCAGCAAGCTTGGGGGACTGGGGAGAGTGGGCAGCCATTTACTTTAATGGATAGGCCCGTTGGGGGAGACGAGGGAGATGGGGAAAGATGATGAATTCTGTTTTGTCCATATTAAGTTTTAGAAATCTAGCGGAGAAGAAGGATGAAATAGCGGATAGACATTGAGGGATTCTGGTTAGTCGGGAGGTGATATACGATACGATACGATACGATACGATACACTTTATTGATCCCGTGGGAAATTATGGTATCACAGCAGCACAACTTAAATCATAAAAATCATAAAGGAATTACATAGTTGACATGACAGTTTGTTGACAGAAGAACATTATACATTAGAATAGGACATACACAACGAGTGAACTGAAATGTAGAGAAATAAGTAGACTATCACCTTGGTGGTTTAACCCTAATGTTATTGTTGTACATTCCCATGGCAGTTGGCACAAACGATTTCTGGTCCAGAGATGTAGATCTGTGTGTCATCAGCATAGAAGTGATACTGAAAGCCGTGAGATTCTATGAGCTGTCCCAGGGCGAAGGTGTAGATGGAGAAGAGCAGGGGCCTAGGACTGAACTTTGCGGGACTCTGACAAATAGGGGGCAAGGTGAGGAGGTGGTATGTGAGTGGGAGTGAAGTAAGGTTTTTCATTAGTATTTCTACCCTCTGTTCCAATATTTGCTATTGTTATTTAACAAGCTAGTTCACAATGACTATTATCATTGGAATTTAGAGAATATATGCACTTACACTTTATTTATATACTACAACATGTTGTGATAAACTTGGGATGTTTTTTGAGGCAATTTATTGCATCTTTACCATCAGTATGTGTGTGTTTAATTACTGGCACTATATTTATATGCTTATCTTCACTAATATACATAAGCATGGTATAATGTATTACTATATCATCCCTAATTGTGATTTTATTGCTTTGAGTTGTATTGCACTTTTCTGGTCCATTGGGATTTTCCCGATTGAGACCCATAGTTTGATTTCTCTTAGATTCCATGCATAGTGATACACTGTTATAAACCATTATGACTACAGTATGTGCACCATCCATTCACCGTGATGTCACTATAACTATTTTTCCACATCAGTCACATCTGTGTGACTGGATATAACTGCAAATTGCCTCTTCTGAAAAAAAGAGGACTTAAACTCTATAGCGCCACCTGTTGGAAGTAGCGATCCTACAAGTCACAATCAACTCTTTGAGTCATGCAATATGACTTAGGATAAAAGCCAAATTAGTATCTCAATGCGCAATTCGCAGACACGGTGTTTCGGGCTGTTGACCCTCGTCAGTGCGAAGCATGAGAACTAATTTGGCTAGGTGAGAGGCTCTGGACTGGGGTCTAAGGGGTATCGTTTCTCCTTATGGAGAGTGACATACCATCTCTGGCTTGTCAAGGTAAGGAGGCTTATTCGCCATGCAATGCTCCTCTGGGAAATATAATATGCAAATTGCCTCTTCTGAAAAAAAGAGGACTTTAACTCTATAGCGCCACCTGTTGGAAGTAGCGATCCTACAAGTCACAATCAACTCTTTAACGAGTCATGCAATATGACTTAGGATAAAAGCCAAATTAGTATCTCAATTCGCAGACACGGTGTTTCAGGCTGTTGGCCCTCGTCAGTGCAAAGCATGAGAACTAATTTGGCTAGGTGAGAGGCTCTGGACTGGGGTCTAAGGGGTATCGTTTCTCCTTATGGAGAGTTTAATACCATCTCTGGCTTGTCAAGGTAAGGAGGCTTATTCGCCATGCAATGCTCCTCTGGGAAATATAATATGCAAATTGCCTCTTCTGAAAAAAAGAGGACTTAAACTCTATAGCGCCACCTGTTGGAAGTAGCAATCCTACAAGTCACAATCAACTCTTTAACGAGTCATGCAATATGACTTAGGATAAAAGCCAAATTAGTATCTCAATTCGCAATTCGCAGACACAGTGTTTCGGGCTGTTGGCCCTCGTCAGTGCGAAGCATGAGAACTAATTTGGCTAGGTGAGAGGCTCTGGACTGGGGTCTAAGGGGTATCGTTTCTCCTTATGGAGAGTGACATACCATCTCTGGCTTGTCAAGGTAAGGAGGCTTATTCGCCATGCAATGCTCCTCTGGGAAATATAATATGCACATTGCCTCTTCTGAAAAAAAGAGGACTTAAACTCTATAGCGCCACCTGTTGGAAGTAGCGATCCTACAAGTCACAATCAATATAACTGGGCACTGTACTCCGTTAGTACTGTCAGTCGATTAGAAACTGAATTGATAGGCAGTGGACATGTGTGACCATGGAACTCTTGTAGATTGTGAGCCTTCGCGGGCAGTGTCCTCTCTCCTCCTGTACCAGCTGTGACTTGTATTGTTCAAGATTATTGTACTTGTTTTTATTATGTATACCCCTCCTCACATGTAAAGCGCCATGGAATAAATGGCGCTATAATAATAACTCCCTTTAATCAGTCTGGACCACAATGTCAGGAAATGGCATTTTAGCAATGATTTGTGGCATAAAACCATTTAGGGTATGTGCATATGTATAAAGGAGCTCTACGGATTTTTCCGCAGCGGATTTCATAAATCCGCAGGTAAAAGGCACTGCGTTTTTACCTGCGGATTTACCGCTGACTCACCACGGTTTTTATGTGGCATTTGTGTGGATTCCACCTGCGGTTTTACACCTGCAGATTCCTACAGAGGAGCAGGTGTAAACCGCAGTGGAATCTGCACAAAGAATAGAAATGCTGCGGAATGTACCATAACCTGCAGCGTTTCCGCTCGTTTTTTTCCGCAGCATGGGCACTGTGGATTGCGTTTTCCATAGGTTTACATTGTACTGTAAACGCATGGAAAGCTGCTGCGGACCTGCAGATCCACTGCTGATCCGCAGCAAAATCAGCGACGTGTGCATATAGCCTTAAGGTCTCCTTCACATGTCCGTTTTTCCAGTACATGTGGTATTTGGGTTTTTTTTTCATGGATACGACACGTACCCATTATGACTTATGGTGCTATGCACATATCTGTGTTTTTACTGATAACACATGCCAAAATAAATGTATTTGCCTGTTAAAAACACGTAAACCACCCAGACGCCATCCATGTGCCATCCGTATTCAACGCTGCAAGGTATAGGAGAAGCTTTGTAATTTTGTCCTTTATCCATCTGTGATAAATGCTGATGACTAATGGTAAAAACGGACACACGGATGGCACAGTGGTGACAAACTGATCCAAAACACTGGTGACACCTGTACCGTTTTTGACAGATGTGTGAATGAGGCCTAAGGATGTGTCTAAAATGTTTCTTAGGCCACGTTCACATATTCAGTATTTGGTCAGTATTTTACATCAGTATTTTACATCAGTATCTGTAAGCCAAAACCAGGAGTGGGTGATAAATGCAGAAGTGGTGCATATGTTTCTATTATACTTTTCCTCTAATTGTCCCACTCCTGGTTTTGGCTTACAGATACTGAGGTAGCATACTGACTGATAGTGTGAACATGGCATTACATTTGTACTCCTGCACAGTTTGGCTGTATCTGGAGAGGTGACATTTATTATATATACATCTGCATAAAATCAATGTGTTGTGTGGTTCAAGAACTAGGACGTGGTTCCATCGTGTTACTTGGTTATTTGTTTGAGTTTGGTCTAAAAGCCGACTAAGAATTTTCATGTAATTTTCAGCTGCATAAAATTTGTATATTCGTCTGAGGAGAAAAATTGTAGCATTCACCTTAAAGCTACGAACTACTTCACAGCACCCTCCACAGAACACGGTGTTATTTTTCAATGTAACAGCCAGTTATTCATCGCTTCCAGCATTTCACTTCTCTTTCTGTCTTTCTTGTTTGGCCATTTTTCATATTTAAAGAGAATTATAAGATTAGTGGCCTGTTTGTTTTCTCTGTGTAGACCGCAATGTTTCCATTATATTCCTGTTGTATGTACAACATGTACTTTCCCTATGAAATAAGCTTCAACATTTCAGATAAATGCCCAATATGCAGGTGGTTTGGTTGTTTATATGTGGCCCCATCTATATAGTTTATCTATGTGGACAGACCGGGCGTCATGTCCTGTGTAAGAACTATTTTACAACATTCTAACGGGGTTGTGTCATCTTTTTGAATGGTAAAATTTCAAAGAGCTTCTAAAAACAAGCAACTTTACCATTTACCGCTGTTTACAAATACTCTGTCCTGAATAACTTAATTTTTTTAATTACCATAGATACTCGAGTATAAGCCGACCCGAGTATAAGTCGAGACCCCTAATTTTGCCACAAAAAACTGGGAAAACTTAATGACTCCAGTATAAGCCTAGGGTGGAAAATGCAGCAGCTACCGGTAAAAGTCAAAAATAAAAATAGATACCAATAAAAGTAAAATTAACTTAGACATAAGTAGGTTGTGTTTTTGAATATCCATATTGAATCATGAGTGTTCTGTCCTCACTAGCTGTGGCAGGCTCATACGAAGCTATACAGTCAGCTAAACCGCTATACCGGGGTCCAATAAGGAGACTGTGGTTGAGTCTGTGCTTTATTAAACGTAGTGGTATATTGATGCGGTGAAACTGTGAACAATGATATACATAGAATCAGTGCATGGTATAGAACAGATACATAATACACATGATATACATTATGCATAACATTTAGAAAGCTAGTGACTAAACTAGGAGTACAACTGGCTAGGCTAGGCTAATATGGAGCAGAAATATCTACAGAAAGCATAAAGACATACCGGCAATGCAATCGCAAGGGGGATGAAGTGAAGCGTCTTTCCTTGAAGGCAAACTGAAGAAAGTGAAAGGAAAAATGGAGGGAAATGGAGGCTGAGCTACCATAATGCATTGGAAAGGAGGAGGAGAATCAGACATGGAAAATACAAAAAGAAGATTGAACTGCCAACATAACTCTGACCGCTAGAGGGAGCCAAAGCATCACAAACAAATAAAGGTATGAATATCCATACTGAGAAACCTGCAATTATGCAAAGAGATAATCAGGGTAACAATATTAGATGGCGGAGACAGAACACTCCCCGTCTGGCATCAACGGATGTCACTACTCCTTTCTTCCGAAGGCAACAATAGGACCAGTTCAGATACCGGTCTGGAAAATGTCTTGGGTTCATTCCCTTTGGTCATCCTTAGCTCAACTTTGCGGACGTTGCCGTCCTTGCTCGGGAACGTTGCGGTAACTAGACCAAGTGGCCACTGGTTCCGGTGAATCTGACAGTCTTTCACCAGAACAAGGTCACCTATGTTCAGATTAGGTTTAGCAGATTGCCACTTCGTACGTGGCTGCAGGGTAGACAAATATTGCTTGCGCCACCTGTCCCAGAAAGTATTTGCAAGACTTTGTACCTGTCTCCATTGGCGCTTGTAGAGGTCCTTAGCGTCAAATCCTCCTGGAGGGGCACTGGACAGTCCTGTTTTCTGGGTAAGTAAAGTAGCTGGAGTCAATAACAAAGGCTCCTCAGGGTCGTTAGGAACTGGAACCAGGGGTCTTGCGTTAATTATAGCTGCAGCTTCAGCCATGAAGGTGATGAGACTTTCGTGGGTGAGCTTCGCTGCTCCTTCTTGAAGAAGAGTGGAGTCAAGAATTCTCCGTACTAGACCAATCATTCGTTCCCAAGATCCTCCCATATGTGAAGAGTGAGGTGGGTTGAATGACCATGTGCAGCCTTGGTCACTGAGGAACCTCTCGAGAGTCTTATAGTTTAGATTTGAGGGTATTCCTAATTCCTTTGCTGCACCAACGAAGTTAGTACCTCTGTCTGAACGCAAGTGCTTGATAGGACCACGGATGGCCATAAAACGTCTTAAGGCATTGATGAAGCTTGACGTGTCAAGGGACCCGACCTCTATGTGGACGGCTCTGATTGACATGCAAGTGAACATGACTGCCCAATGTTTACTATTGGCTTGGCCGCCTCTCGTACAATGTGTAACAACTGACCAAGGCCCAAACACATCGAGACCAATGCTAGTAAAAGGAGGGTCTGGGCTGAGTCTATCTGCTGGTAGGTCAGCCATCTTTTGGGTTTGAGTTGAACCACGAAGCTTACGGCAGGTAACACATTTGTAGATGACACTACTGATGAGTCTTTTTGCACCGATGATCCACACGCCAGCAGATCTGATGGCTCCTTCTGTAAATAGTCTTCCTTGGTGCTTGACCAGATTGTGGTAATGTTGTATGATTAGGTAGGCAACATGACATTTTCCGGGAAGTATAAGAGGGAATTTCTCCACAAACTCCATCTCAGCTTCTTTGAGTCGGCCTCCTACTCTCAGTAGGCCGCTGTTGTCGATGAATGGGTCGAGTTTTCTCAATACGCTGCTCGCTGGTATTGGAGCTTTGTTAATAAGATATTGGATTTCTGCAAGGTAGGTTTCTCTTTGAACAGTGAGGATGATGTGATTTCTAGAGAACTCTAAGTCGGAGGTAACGTAGGTATTTTTACAAAGATGCCAACCTTTACATTTTTCTGTGCCACAAGTTCTGGTGGTCCTGAATGAGCGAACTATATGAGTCAGGCAGGTAATGGCTCGAGTAAGTGACTTCCAACTTGAGAATCTGTCGAACCTGCAAGATCCAAGCTGGATAACAGAGGTCATTGTATGTAGTGTAGACACCTGAGGGCGGATTTCAGCATCTGAGTCCTCTCCTACTAGTTCAAAGGTGTCTGGAAAACATTCCTCAATGTACAATAGTTTTGGTCCAGAGAGCCATGTTGTGCTTCCTAGTCGACTTGCGTCAACTGCTCTAGTTGCATGATCTGCGGGATTCTGGTCTGTGGGTATGTAATGCCACTGCTTTGGATGAACTGATCTCCTGATTTGTAGCACTCTGTTATTGACATAAACGTAGAATCGCCTGGTTTCGTTGTGGATATATCCCAGGACTACTTTGCTGTCTGAGTAGAACTTGGCCTGTGTCAGGTCGATATCCATTTCGGATGCGATGAGCTCCGCTAACTCAACGGCTAAGACTGCGGCACAAAGCTCTAACCTGGGTATAGTGTGCTCTGGTTGTGGTGCGAGTTTGGCCTTTCCCATGATGAAACCAATGTGGCACTGACATTTAGAGTCTATAGTTTTGAGGTAGGCAACAGCGGCAATTGCTTTGACAGAAGCATCTGCAAATACGTACAGTCTTTGGCTCTGTATCTCAGTAGATGGCACAGGGGTGTATGGTCTTGGCACATGCAGGTTGGAGAGTGCCGCTAATGAGTTCTTCCACTCTTCCCACTGGATCCTCTTACCAGGTGGCAGAGGTGCATCCCAGTCAGATGTTTCCCTAGTTAAGTCTCTTAGTAGGGCCTTGCCTTGTATAGTAACAGGAGCTGTGAAACCCAAGGGGTCGTACAGACTGTTGATGGTAGACAGGACGCCTCTACGTGTGAAAGGCCTTTCTTCCTGGCTGACCTGAAAGGTGAAAGTGTCTGATTGTAGATTCCAGAGAAGCCCGAGGCTGCGTTGCATTGGTGCGGGGTCTGACCCCAGGCCCAGGTCTCTGAGACCATTACATAGGTCCTGAGAAGGGAATGCTTCCATGAGTTCTTGGCTGTTTGAGGCTATTTTATGAAGCCTAAGGTTCAAGCAGGCAAGCATGTCCTGAGCTCTCCTGAGAAGACTGATGGCAGTCTCATTTGAAGGCATGGCTTTTAGACAGTCGTCGACATAAAAGTCCTTTTCTATGAATTGTCTGACATCTGCTCCGTATTCTGCTTCTCCTTCCTGAGCCGACCTTTTGAGTCCGTAAATGGCGACTGCAGGTGAAGGACTGTTGCCAAAGATGTGCACTCTCATGCGATACTCTATGACTTCTTTAGTAGGATCATTGTCTCTGTACCAGAAGAATCTTAGGAAGTTCCTGTCTCTCTCTCTCACAAGGAAACAATGGAACATTTGCTGGATGTCAGCGATGATGGCAATGGAATCCTTACGGAAGCGCATAAGTACACCCAGTAGTTTGTTATTGAGGTCTGGTCCTGTCAGTAGAACGTCATTCAGGGAGACATCATTAAACTTAGCACTGGAATCAAACACGACTCTGATCTGGCCTGGTTTTTTAGGGTGGTAAACTCCGAACATGGGTAGGAACCAGCATTCTTCAGAGTCTTTGAGAGTGGGAGCTAGTTCTGCGTGACGGTTTTCAAAAATCTTTGACATGAAGGAGAAAAAGTGATCTTTCATCTCTGGTTTCTTTTGCAGATTACGAATGAGAGAGGAGAAACGTTGTAATTCCTGATTTCTGTTGTTCGGTAGACGTGGTCTGTGGGTTTTGAAGGGAAGAGGTGCGACCCAGCTGTTGGTCTCATCTTTAACGAGTCCCTTGTCCATTACCTCTAAGAACAACTTGTCCTCTACCGACATTGCCACTTGGTTGTCCTGCTTAGTTCTCTGGAAGACTGTGCACTCTAACTGATCCTCATAGCTTCCCGACACTATACTGCTGTCGTGAGTAAAGTCTATTAGATGGTTGGGCAGTTGGATGCTGTGTGGCAGTTCCCTGACATGGAACTCATTGTTACAAGGTTGAAACAGAGATGGACGTCCTTTCTCCAATGTATTTGTCAGCATGTTTGTCACAGAAGATGGGGCGTGCATGCGTCCTAAGCATACGTTGCCAATTATGACCCATCCTAGGTCTAGCCTTTGGGCATAGGGAGCATTGTGGAGTCCATTGATATGACGTCTCACTTTATGAACCTGCAGGATATCTCTCCCCAACAGCAGAATTATCTGGGCCTGATGGTCGAGTTCCGGTATAAGGTGTGCTATTCGTTTTAAGTGAGTGTGATGGATTGCTACATCTGGTGTAGGGATTTCAGATCTGTTGTCTGGGATCTGGTTACATTCGATGATCATAGGTAGCGGTAGGCAGAATTGTCCGTCTAAAGACTCGATCTGGTAGTCAGTAGCTTTCCTGGCTGCTGTTGTCACAGTACCTGCACACGTCTTTAAGGAGTAGGGAGTGCTTGGCCCTTTGATGTTGAATAGGTCAAAGAATGTTGATCTAGCCAAGGATCGATTACTTTGATCATCCAAGATAGCATACAGTCTTACAGCTTGGTCTCTATGGCCCTTCGGGTATACTTTGACGAGGCATATTTTTGAACAGGACCTACTGTCTATTGTCCCTTTGCAGACCTCGGTACATTGTGAAGTGATCTCTGGCATAGCTTTATCAGTGTTCCTTTCCTCCCCGCCATGCTCACTGTCAGCTGGCGCGTTTTGTGTAGTCCATGGAGCTGGGCCAGGGTGTAGAGCAGTGTTATGGTCTGTGGTGCCACATTCTGTGCATTTTACACTGACCTTGCAATCCTTGGCGAGATGAGCTGTGGACGAGCAGCACTTGTAGCAGATACCGTTTTCTTTCAGGAAGCTTCTGCGATCTGGCATAGATTTTCCTCTGAAGGCTTTGCATTTCAGGAGAGGATGAGGCTTCTGATGAAGTGGGCACTGCTTGTCAGGGTCCTGCACCTTTGTTTCTGATTGGGAGCAGCCAGCAGACCTGTAATTAGAGCCTGAAGAAGAAACATAAGTCTTGTGTACTGCCACAGATGTTCTGCGTGGATTTGCAGGTGGTGACGGTGTGGCATATGGTATTGCAAAGTCAAAGCTGGGATCGTTTCTAATTCTCGCTTGTTGGTGTATGAAGTCTACAAAAACGGAGAAGGGAGGGAATGGAACGCTGTGTTTGTATTTGTACGTGGAACCATGTGTGAGCCACCTCTCCTGTAGATTGTAGGACAACTTCTGGACTATAGGGTTAACACCTCTGGCTGTGTCGAGAAATGCAAGTCCCTGTAGGTCGTCCTCGTATTTGGCAACTTGGACTTCCTTTAGCAGGTCGCTTAGCTCTCTAAGTTTCTGGAGACCTTTGTTAGATATTTTAGGAAAGTCATCGATTCTTTTGAACAAGGCTCTTTCTACTACTTCTGCTGAGCCGTAACACTCATCCAGCCTTTTCCAGATCTCTTTGAGGCCAGTCTCAGGGCGGTTTATATTAATGTCTCTGATCCTTACTGCGTGTTTGACTGACTCTTCTCCCAGGTATTTGACTAACAGGTCTATCTCTTCTCTGTGTTGTAGCCCCAAGTCTCTAATGACATTTTGGAAGGAAGCTTTCCAAGCTCTGTAACCTTCAGCTCGGTCAGTGAATTTCATGAGTCCCTTGGCAACCAGTTCACGTCGTGTGAAGAACTTGGCAAATTCTGTCGTGAACCGGTTGTCAGCAGAGTATACTGGTGATGGGTCACCCTGATAGTGATGTGAGGTGCGTTCGTACCTGTTAGTGTCCTCAGGGTGCCGCCAGCCGGTGTCGTATTGCTTCGGCCTGATGTACGGTGTGTCAGCAGGGTGATCCATGTTGGTTACCTGATGAGGGGCAAGGTAGTCATTAGCAGAGTTGTTTTGCCTCACATTTTCGAGTTTATTTCTGTCCTGAGCCTCGTGACGACTCTCGCTCACTTCGCTGGAGGTGTCGTATTCTGGTTTTGGTACTGGTTTAGGGTTATAGTTTGGATCAGGAAGTTCATTAATATACTGAGATGTGCGTTGTGGTGAGTCTTGCAGTGGAAACTCCAGACTCGACGTACTGCTTTGGCTATGCAGCTTGGGATTTTGCGCTGCTTCTAGCGATTCTGCTTCGGCGAGGGCTGCAGCAGCTTCCCTTTTTGCTGCCAGGCTTTCTAAGGCGGCATCCACACGTGCCTTCTCTAACTGCGACCTTCTCTCTTGATCGGCTCTCTCATCATCTATGCGTGCTTTTTCTAACTGCAACCTTCTCTCTTGATCGGCTCTCATATCATCTATGCGTGCTTTTTCTAACTGCAACCTTCTCTCTTGATCGGCTCTCTCTAAGCGCGACCTTCTCTCTTCGTCATCTAGGCGTGCTTTTTCTAATTTAAGTTGCATCTTTTGGTCAGCAAAGCTCGCTCGTATTTTGGCGGCTTCAGCATTTGCGCGGGCAATGGCGACAGCGCTGCTGATGGATGTTGTCTTTGAGGAGACGGAAGTAACAGATCTTGTCCTATGCGATTTGTGAGACACGGTGTCTTGGGAAAGTGCTTGGCTGTGCAGAGATTGCTGTAGCTGTATTTAGTCTCGGAGTAGCCGGTGACTTGAATCCCACTAGTTGGATGGCTGCCGTTTCACTGTTCTGTCCTCACTAGCTGAGGCAGGCTCATACGTAGCTATACAGTCAGCTAAACCGCTATACCGGGATCCAGTAAGGAGACTGTGGTTGAGTCTGTGCTTTATTAAACGTAGTGGTATATTGATGCGGTGAAACTGTGAACAATGATATACATAGAATCAGTGCATGGTATAGAACAGATACATAATACACATGATATACATTATGCATAACATTTAGAAAGCTAGTGACTAAACTAGGAGTACAACTGGCTAGGCTAGGCTAATATGGAGCAGAAATATCTACAGAAAGCATAAAGACATACCGGCAATGCAATCGCAAGGGGGATGAAGTGAAGCGTCTTTCCTTGAAGGCAAACTGAAGAAAGTGAAAGGAAAAATGGAGGGAAATGGAGGCTGAGCTACCATAATGCATTGCAAAGGAGGAGGAGAATCAGACATGGAAAATACAAAAAGAAGATTGAACTGCCAACATAACTCTGACCGCTAGAGGGAGCCAAAGCATCACAAACAAATAAAGGTATGAATATCCATACTGAGAAACCTGCAATTATGCAAAGAGATAATCAGGGTAACAATATTAGATGGCGGAGACAGAACAATGAGCCCCATATAATGCTCCATACAGTTCATGATGGGCCCCATAAGATGCTCCATACAGACATTTGCCCCATATAATGCTCCACAAATGCTGATTATGGCCCCATAAGATGCTCCATAGACACATTTGCCCCGTATAATGCTCCACAAATGCTGATTATTGCCCCATAAAATGCTCCATAGAAGCACTTACCCTGTATAATGCTCCACAAACGCTGAATATGGCCCCATAAGATGCTCCATAGAGATATTTGCCCCATATAATGCTGCACAAATGCTGATTATGGCCCCATACGATGCTCCATAGAAATATTTGCCCCGTATAATGCTGCACAAATGCTGATTATGACCCCATAAGATGCTCCATAGACTATTATGCCCCATTTGCTGTTGCTGCGATTGAAGAAAAAAAAAAAATCACATACTCCCCTCTCGTCGCTCAGGCCCCCGGCACTTGCTATAGTCACCTGTCCCCCATTCCACCGCTGGGCGCAGCTGTGTCTTCCGCGTCCTCTGCACTGACTGTTCAGGCAGAGGGCGGACGCACAGTAATCGCGTCATCGCGCCCTTTGACCTGAGCGTCACTGCAGAAGACACAGCTGCCCCAATGGTGGATCGGGGGTAGGTGAATATCGTGCACTGCTCCCCGTCATACTCACCTGCTCCCGGCGCTGTCCCTGCACGTCCCTGGTTCTCCGGGCGCCGGCAGCTTTTTCCTGTGTGAGCAGCCACATGGTACCGCTCATTACAGTAATGAATATGCGGCTCCACCCCTATGGGAGTGGAGTCGGGTCCATATTCATTACTGTAATGAGCGGTACTATGTGACCATTCAATACAGGAAGAAGCTGTCAGCGCCCGGAGAACCAGGGATGTGCAGGGACTGCGCCAGGATCAGGTGAGTATGATTAGACAGCTGCCGCTCCCCCTCCCCTGCTGACCCCTGGGAGTGACTCGAGTATAAGCCGAGAGGGGCAATTTCAGCCTAAAAAAATGGGCTGAAATTATCGGCTTATACTCGAGTATATACGGTATATAGTTTTCAGCCAAAGTTATTGGCCACCACTGCCGTCTGTCAGAAGTGGCCAGTGTCCTAGAGCAAGGAGTGCAGGGCCTACAAGCTCTTTGATATAGAACTTGAAAGCGCTTTTCTGAATCTGGCTGGATTACTAGATAATGCTCCTACGCTCCTCTGATGCTGCAGCAATGGAGCGCAAATAGTACGGGTCATGCTGCTGCCTCAACTGTCAGTCAATCAGAAGCACCCCTGGCAAGTGGGAAGCTGGGAGACAGGGAAGCGGTGCGCTCCTGAATTCAGAACATGGTACAAACCTTCTAATCAATCTTCAGTGCAGGTTTAGTCTTATGTTCATGTAACAGTTGAATTCTTACATTGTAAAGAGGAATCATTGTTTCAACGTTTCTTTTTATAAATACACATGAAAATTATAAACCTTGTAATGTATCTTCTCAAATAAATCTGTTTCTTTTTCCTTTTGGACTGATCATTTTCAATATTCTCAATTCACGGATGAAATTTGTCTTCAATGAATACAAATATTTACAGTATGAGCATCAATTGCCATAATCTCTCAATAAAGTTGAGAAATGTACCTATTATTTCAAGAAAAATTGCTGCAGAATATCTACCTAAATGTGCCAGCTTCCATTTTTGCCATTATACCTCTGGAAGAATCTTTTCCTTGAGCCATGGGGCAGCAGCAGTGGTTTTCCAAGGCTTCATAGGTGTGCCTGCACACCCCTTTAGGGGATTGCTACCTGCGATTATACCTATCCCTTACCAGACGGTATTGTCCTATTTTGTATGTGTCAACTGTTATCTCCTAACTCAGTAATGGGAAATCCTGTCTTCACTGAATACAAATTTTAAAGGGGTGGTCCAGTACCTAGAAAGTAGCTTTTTCTAATAGAATACATTCAAAGTTACTTATTTTCATGTTATTGATTTATTAAATAAAAGTTAAAATGACTGTTACTCTTTTTCTTAAGGGGGATTTCATATCAACTAACCTTCCAGCTGTTTCCATTAGGACAGTAGGTCAGCTAGCATTGGCTAGAGAAATAATAATAATAATCTTTATTTATGTAGCGCCAACATATTCCGCAGCGCTTTACAGTTTAACAGTTTCAAACACAACAGTCATAAGTAACAACGTTGAAAATACAATAATTAAAGCAAAATAGGATGACCCTGCTCGTGAGAGCTTACAATCTACAATGAGGTGAGGGAGATGCAAAGTAGAGGTGTGTATTTACAATGATGGTCCAGCCATCGGAAGGTGGGTGGGGGATAGATAGAGATAGTGAATGGGCTACACACACTTATACATAAAATGACTTTGATTAGGGAACGTGATAGAACGCTCTGAACACATGTGTTTTGAGGGAGTGCAAGTTGTGGATGGTCCTAATTTCTTGGGGTAGAGCATTCCAGAGGATTGGCGCAGCACAGGAGAAGTCTTGTAGACGGGAGTGGGAGGTACGGATTAGTGCAGAGGTTAGTAGAAAGTCATTTGCAGAGCGCAGCAGTCGGTTAGGCCGATAGACTGAAATGAGGGAGGAGATGTTTGGGGGTGCCGCACTGTGGAGAGCTTTGTGGGTGAGAACAAGTACTTTGAATTGGATTCTATAATGAATGGACAGCCAGTGTCCGAGTACCGATTAGCCAAATGGACGACCCTGGCTGCTGCATTAAGGATGGGGTGGAGAGGGGAAAGTCGAGTAAGGGGGAGGCCAATTAATAGAGCGTTACAGTAGTCCAGGCGGGAGTGAATCAGGGCGACGGTGAGGGTTTTTGTTGTTTTCATGGTGAGAAAAGGGTGGATTCTAGAGATGTTCGTTAGGTGTAAGCGGCAAGAGTGAGCAATAGATTGTATATGGGAGATGAAGCAGAGATTGGTGTTAAACGTAACACCCAGACCGCGCACCTGCTGCCAGGGTGTTATTGTAGTGCTACCCACAGAGAGGGCATTGTCAGATTTAGGGGGGTAAGTAGATGGCGGGAGCAGGAGAATTTGTTTTGGAGAGGTTGAGTTTGAGATAGAGAGCAGACATGATGTTGCTGACTGCGGACAGACAGTCAGTGGCGTTCTGTAGTACAGCAGGGGTAAGGTCAGGGGATGATGTGTATAGTTGTGTGTCATAGGCATAAAGATGGTACTGAAAGCCAAATCTGCTGATGGTCTGTCCAATTGGGGCCGTGTAGAGAGAGAAGAGAAGGGGGCCAAGGACTGAGCCCTGAGTAGTTCTGATCGACTACATATGAAGGGGAAAAATTGTATTATATGGTGCTCTGTCAATGACCATGTAATATATGATCATGACAAGTGGAAGCCTGTCTAGTTTGCAGGTCTACAATATGGTCTATAGAATAAGCCTCAAGTAGAGGATTTTTCTCTGGCATCTGACATTCATGTACCTTAATGTGGTATGTACAGTTAAAACCAAAAGTTTATATACACTATATAAAAAGACACACATGCATGTTATTCCCAATATCTGACATGAAATCAGAATAAACCTTTTCCGTTTTAGGTCAATTAGGATTACCAGAATTTATTAATATTTGCCAATGCCAGAATAATGAAAGAGAATGCTTTAAGGCATTTTAATACTTACTGCAAAGTCAAAAGTTTGCATAAACTGAAATTACTATGCCTTTAAACAATTATGAACTGCCCATATGATGATGTCATGTGTTTGGAAGCTTCTGGTTTTGTGGCAACAGCTGAGTTAATTAGAGACATACCTGTTAATGTATTTTAATGAATACCTGAAACACACGGCTTCTTTGTGTATCATCATGGAAAAGGCTCAAGAAATCAGGAAGAGAATTGTGGACTTGCACAAGTCTGGCTCATCCTTGGGTACAATTTCAAGATACCTGAAGGCGCCTCGTTCATCTGTACAAACAATTATACACAAGCACAAACAAAATGGGACTGTCCAGTTATATCACTCAGGAAGGACACGGGTTCAGTGTCCCAGAGATGAACATTCTTTTGTCTGACATGTGCATATCAACCCAAGGACAAAAGCAGAAGACCTTGTGAAGATGATGGCGGAAGCTGGTAAGATTGTGTCAATATCCACAGTGAAACGAGTACTGTATCAATATGGATGAAAAGGCCACTCTGCCAGGAAGAAACCATTGCTACAAAAGAAACATTAAAAAAGCCAGATTAATGTTTGCAAATGCACACATGAACAAAGACTTTAATTTTTGGAGACATGTCCTGTGGTTTGATGAAACTAAAATTGAACTTTTGGGGCATAATGAACAGTTATATTTGGAGGAAAAAGGGAGAAGCTTAAGAATACCATCCGAACTGTAAAACTAGGGTGTGGCAGCATCATGTTGTGGGGTTTTTTTTGCTGTAGGAGGGACTGGTGCACTTCAAAAATTAGATGGCATCATGAGATGATTATGTGGCAATACTGAAGCAACATCTCAAGACCTCAACCAGGAAGTTAAAACTTGGGTGGAAATGGGTCTTCCAAATGGACAATGACCCAAAACATACTGCCAAAACGGTAAGACAGTGGCTTGAAGGATAAAAAATTCAATGTTTTGGAGTGGCGCTCACAAAGCCCTGATCTCAATCCAATTGAAAATTTATGGGCAAAGCTGAAAAGGCTGGTGCCAGCAAAGCGATCTACAGAACTGGATCAGTTACTCCACTTTTGTCAGGGTAAATGGGCCCAAATTCTGACCAAGTATTGTGAGAAGCTTGTGGAAGGATATCCCAAACTATTGATCCCAAGTCATTCAGTTTAAGGGCAATGGTACCAAATACTAATGAAATGTGTGTAAACTTTTAACTTTGCAGTAAGTAATAAAAATGCCATAAAACATTCTCATTTTTCTTGCATTTTGCAAATCCCAATAATTATGGTAATCCTAATTGATCTAAATCGGGAAAGGTTTATTCTGGTTTCATGTCAGATATTGAGAAAAACATGCATATGTGTCTTTTTATATAGTGTATGTAACTTCTAGTTCCAACTGTGTCTTATTGAGACATTCACTTCCAAGTAAGAGAAAAACATAAATGAATTCCATCAGCCTATAATACTTCTTACTCATTGTATCATGTACATTACATTATGTATTTAACTTGCTACTTCCACTAATTTAAGAAATCAACTTTTAGTCTCATTCACAACATGTGGAGCTGCAGTTTATAAATGTCAGTTCTTAGCTTTTTAACACGGATTTCCAGAGGTCAAGAAATAGTGACTAAAAAAAAGCAATAGATAACTAAGCTTTATGCAGCATACTCTATTGTTCTGTCCTCTAGTTTCCTGCCCTAGGTTGACATAATGTTCTGGCATTCAGAATCAAAGGAAACATTATGCCTTATGTTATTCCGTCTGATTTTTTGTGGAATATCTGAATTTTAATATGGTAATGCATGTGACTGCTTTGTTTATACCCAGGGCTTCCACCAAGGAATTTCAAGGCCCCATACTGGCAAAATTGTCGGGCTCCCTTGAGACTCTTCCCAGGCTCCACCACAGCTACACCTTCCCCCTCAAACCTCCTACAGTCCCCACTGCCTACTCTTGGAAAATCTCCACAACTTCCTCAGCAATCACACACTAACAGTTCCCATCGAACACCATATTCCCTACAAAGCCATCAGTTTTTGTGTTGGCCAAAAGATTTTTTAAACCGCCACCACAGTAAGGTAGACTCTTTTATTCAGGACCCTATCCTACTCTAACCTATTAAACATTTGTTAAAATACCCAATACTCTTTTTTTAATGTATTTATTTATCTTTCTTTATGGGTATGTGTCATATACATTTTTTAAAATGACCAATACCACCACATGCAAGGAACAAATACTGTCACACCATGGCCGGACCACATATAACCACCACATAATGACCGCAAAATACCACATACAAGGAACAAATGCTGTCACACCATGACCAGACCACATATTACCACCACATAGTGACTGAATACTAGAATACTGATCATTAATTAAAAAATAAATACTAATATTACCATAAGTGCCATTGTACAGAGGAGCTTTGTATATAGTATACAGTGTATATAGTGTCAATATACATATAACAGTGACTCACCAGTGACATTATATACAGGAACTCTGTATATAATGTCAGTGTACAGGTAACAAACTGACTTATCGGTGACGTCTCTAGTTGAAGATATTCATCTTCGCTTTTTATCTTCATCTAGCCAGGACTTGTCTCTGCAGAACATAAGTTATCTAGAGCACATTTCTCAATTTTTCCCCAACTTCTACACTACGCCATATTAAGAAAAAAAGCGACAGTGTTGCCCTGCACAGACCTCCCAGCTCCCCCCACTGACAACCTATGTCTCCATCCTGACACCCATATGTCTCCATCCTGCTCCCCATATGTCTCCTCCTATCCTGCCCCGTCATATGTTTCCCAATATTGCGGATTTCAGTAAATAAAAGTTTCCTCTTACCTGGCTGCGGTTCAGTGGGGTCCTCTTCCTGAACGGTGAGGCACCATCATTAGCTGTTGGCCCCTGTTTCATGTTCAGTTACTGAGAAAACTCTGCCCCTTTGGCCCAGAGAGGAGTGGAGCCAGGACCGAGCCTCCCTCTCACCGGGCCTCGTACTCCGGTAAGGGCAGTAATGCCCTGATGGCAGCCCTGTTTATAGCAGCACCATTTGTGGTAAATGACTCATGCCAAGATATGAACCTATGGAGTAAATTTGATTTAAGATAAGTTGCTTATGAGCAGGCCACTCACGTTCTCAGGAATCCAGGCCTGCTTACCGAGTTAAAAGAGGGTGTAGATGCACAAATAACCTCATCAGATAACTGAAGGGCCTCCTATTGAATAGCAATTTGTAAAGTCCATATCGATCCTTAAATGAGCCTTGCCATCTGACTTAGAATAAGAAGCCAAACCAGACACTCCATTTGCTTCCTTTCCGAAGAGGTTATTTGCATGTTTAATTTCCCTAAGGGGCATTGCATGGCCAGTAAGTCTCCTTACACCATCTTGGAACTCTCAACAAAGAGAGTAGGGAGATAGGGGCAGTAATGTACAAGATCTTAGTGGCAGATTTAACAAAATTGTTGAAAAAAACCTGTCGTTGTTGGACATGGTAACCAACTAGAATTAACCTTTCATATTATAAATGGCTGTGGTAAAACACAAGCTAGACTGTGATTGGTTGCTATAGGAATCGAAAAATGTCTTCCTTTTAAACAGTTTTGATAAGTCTATCCTGTTGTGGTCTGTAAAGAAGCAGCAAAGGCAACAATCTAATGAAAGTTTGCAGAAACCTGTGGATTAATAGCCAGAGTTTTACGTCCCATATATAAAGCATAATGTGTGCGTGGAGACTGTATGGATGATATACTGCCTTACTGCATTTGATGGGAAAATGCCACCATTTTTTGTATTGTACCTTTGCATACTTCAGTATGTAATCTGAGGCCCACAGGATTACAGTATGGCCCTATACATTACGGTTCTCTATGAAAGTCATCATAATGCTTTGTGCAGGAGCCCCAGCAGCTGTATATTTTTACTGTGAAAATGTAAATGAAGCAATGGAAGAAATGCCATTTATTTTATTTACTTTTTATTGTCAAAAGAAATATAAATTTCATTGTGTAAAAATACTGAATAAATGTGAAACTCCATAGGGAATATCACCAATCAAGTCCTGTATCTACAAAGACCTATTTTGCATGTGGCAAGAATGACTTGAACACATTGTGTTACTAAACAGGTTAGATCTTTCGTAACTATTGTTTTTGCCAGACATTGATAAACCTGAAAAAAATAACTTAAAACATCTAATGTGTTCTTTGGCTTTTCACCAGGAACATCAGGAACTACTATTCATTTCATTTATTACAACAGGGACATTTTTACATAAGGATGGGAATGGAATCTTTATTGTCATCAGGTCTGGTTAATTTTACTACCATTGGCTCTTGAAGTCATCAATGTGCATTTTGAAGCACCTTGATTGTACTATGTGTTTGTGTACTGTACTAAGGCTACAGTTGAAACCAGAAGTGTACATACACTATATAAAAAGACACATGTCTGTTTTTCTCAATATCTGACAATAAACCAGAATAAACCTTTCCCGTTTTAGGTCAGTTAGGATTACCAGAATTATTAATATTTGCCAAATGCCATAAAAATGAGAGAGATAATGTTTTAAGGCATTTTTATAACTTGCTGCAAAATCAAAAGTTTACATACATTTCATTAGTATTTGGTACCATTGCCCTTAAACTGAATGACTTAGGTCAATAGTTTGGGATATCCTTCCACAAGCTTCTCACAATAGTTGGTTGGAATTTGGGCCCATTCCTCCTGACAAAAGTGGTGTAACTGATCCAGGTTTGTAGGTTTCGTTGTGCTCACCTGCCTTTTCAGCTTTGCCCATAAATTTTCAATAGGATTAAGATCAGGGCTTTGTAATTGCCACTCTGAAACATTGACTTTGATATCCTTAAGCCATTTTGTTGCCATTTTGGCAGTATGCTTCTGGTCATTGTCCATTTGGAAGACTCATTTAAGCCCAAGATTTAACTTCCTGGCTGATGTGTTGTGGTGTTGCTTCAGCATTGCCACATAATCTTCTTTTCTCATGATGCCATATATATTGTGAAGTGCACCAGTTTCTCGTGCAGCAAAACAACCCCAAAACATGATGCTGCCACCCCCGTTTTTCACTGTTGGGATGTGTTCTTTGGCTTCCAAGATTCTCTATTTTTCTTCCAAACATAGAGATGGTCGTTATGCCCAAAAAGTTTTTTCGTTTCATCAGACCACAGGACATGTCTCCAAAAAATTAAAGTCTTTGTTCTTGTGTGCATTTGCCAACATTAATCTGGCTTTCTCTGTTTCTTTTGGAGTAATGGCTTCTTCCTGGCAGAGTGGTCTTTCAGCCCATGCTGATACAGTACTCATTTCACTGTGGATATTTACACAATCTTACCAGCTTCCGCCATCATCTTCACAAGGTATATTGCTTTTGTCCATCGGTTGATATGCCCATGTCGGCTGGACATTCCCATCTCATTTTTACTTGTGTGTAATTGTTTGTACATATGAACGAGGCACCTTCAGGTATCTAGAAATTGTACCCCATGATGAGCCAGACTTGTGCGAGTCTACAATTCTCTTCCTGATATCTTGGCTGATTTCTTTCCTATGATGCTGCACAAAGAAGCAGTGTGTTTCAGGTTTGCATTAAAATGCATTCACAGGTGTGTCTCTAACTTAATTAATCAGAAGATTCCAAACACATGACCTCTTCATATGGGCAGCCCAGTATTGTTTAAAGGCATAGTAATCTTAGTTTATGTAAACTTTTGTCTATGCAGTAATACAAATGCCTTAATCATTCTCATTCATTCTCTCTCTCTCTCTCTCTATCTCATTATTCTGGCATTTGGCAGATATTAATAATTATGATAATTCTAATTGACCTGAAACTGGAAAGGTTTATTCTGATTTCATGTCAGATATTGAGAAAAACTTCAGGTTTCAACTGTGATTTTGCTGCGTTTCTGGTGCGACGTTTGTGTGTAATTACTTGTGTGACTATGTAATGTTGTGTTGCTTTTTTCAGCATTTTTCTTTCAATATTTCATTACTTTCAATTGGTAAAAAAAAAAAAGCCACAAAAATGCTGAAATAACATACTTTATATGAAATCCCTTCCACTATAACGTATCGGCTGAATGCTGCGGGTTGAACACTGCACAAGTACGCAGCGTCCTCCAACCAACAGCGTTTACTGATCGTGTGAACATACCCTAAGGAGTTCTTAGATTACATACCTTCATGTGATCTTCATATACAATTAAAAGGCCTTGTTACATCCTACCTGCCATGAAACTATACCTTTTCCTCTGGTATCACACAGAATCTGAATTTGGAGTCCTTTTCCCATCATCCCTGCCACTTGCACACAATATGACAATAAACCCTTTTGTGAGCATAATGAAATACCATAATTACCCTGTGGACAATGTATCTTTCCCCCAAACATTGCAGTTGCAGTTGGGGCAATGCAAGCAGTCAGGCAGGTAACGTTCTCCTGGTATTTGCCAAACCCAGACTTATCCATCAGACTGCCAGCTACAGAAGTGGGATTTGTCACTCCATTGAGCATGTTTTCACTCTCTAGAGTTTAGCAGCTGCATGCTTTACACCTCTTCATCCTACGCTTGTCATTGTGCTTGGTGATGTATGGATTGTATGAAGCTGCTGGTGCACAGTTTTTAAGCTGATGTTCATGCCAGACAAGGTTTGGAACTCTGCCGTTAATGACTCTGTAGAACCTCAGTGACTTTTATGCAAAGCTGACTTGCTTAGGTTTCCAAAACTTTCACTTTTCAATAATACCACTCAGTTGATATTGGAATAAGACATTTCAGGAACTGACGTGTTAAAAGAGTAGCATCCTAGTATTAGGCTCAAATTCAATGAGTTCTGTAGAAGGAGCTTATATATTTACTAGATGGTGGCCCAATTCTAACGCATCGGTTATTCTAGAATATGTATGTTGTTATAGCACAGCCACGTAGTGTATAGCACAGCCACGTAGTGTATAGCACAGCTCACCTAGTATATAACAGCCCACGCAGTATGTAACACAGCCCACATAGTATATTACACAGCCACTTTGTATATAGCACAGCGCCGCAGTATATAGTACAGCCCACGCAGTATATTGCACAGCCCACGCAGTATATTGCACAGCCCACGCAGTATATAACACAGCCCACACAGTATATAGCACAGGCCAGGCCACGTAGTATATTGCACAGGCCACGTAGTATATTGCACAGCCACGTAGTATATTGCACAGCCACGTAGTATATTGCACAGCCCACGCAGCATATAACACAGCCCACGCAGTATACAACACACCCCACACAGTATATAACACAGCCCACGTAGCATATAGCAATGTGGGCACCATATCCCTGTTAAAAATAGAATAAAAATAAAAAAGTTATATACTCACCCCCGGATCCAGCCCTGGCCTTTAGCGATGCTCCTCGCGACACTCCGTTCCCAGTAATGTCTTGCGGCAATAACCCGTGATGATGTCGCGAGACCGCTACGTCATCTGAGGTCATTGCCACAATGCATTCTTGGGGGAGCGTCGTGAGGAGCGGGAAAGGCTGCCGCGGACGCCGGAAGGCGAGAATATAATGATTTTTTTTTTTTTATTCTTGTTAACATTATATGTTATTACTATTGATGCTGCATACACAGCATCAATAGTTAAAAGTTGGTCACACTTATAGGGTTAATAGCAGCGTTAACAGACTGCTAAAACGCTATATGGGTGCTGACTGGGCGTGACCAATCAGCGATGCGGGATTTCCGTTACAGACAGACGGAAGTGGACCTTAGACAATTATATATATACTAGATGGCAGCCCGATTCTAAAGAATCGGGAGTCTAGAATCCATATATACTTTATTTATTCAAATGTAAGAATAATACAATTAATAAATAATAGTAAGAAAGAACAAAAAATGGCTGCACTCACCAGCTCTTGACAATTCTTGTTATTTAAGGTACAGTTACACAGGATCCATGAACATGCTTATGAGGGGAGGGATGAAAGACATCAGACGACAACTTTGCGTGTTTGAATGCAGATATTAATAAATAGGCAGTTTATATTGCAGAGAAATTGCTGGGCAATAATGGACAATGTCCTTATGTGGCAAATAATAGAGCAATATACCCAATGTGGCAAAGAAGAGGTTAATAAACGGCAGTCTCTCAGTATAACAGTCAGTGAATAATAGGCAGTATATGGAGAAAACACCAAACAAAAGTTCAAAATTGGTGTGAAAATGTCACTGAACCACTTCACAACTAAATATATATAGTTTTGGTAAATGGTATTATCATTTTTTTGATGAAATTCGGCAGGAGCTTGAAGAGCAACGTCACTGGGCCCGCCTCCACGCAGTAGAAACTTGCTGTGAGGTAAAAATTAAAAAATCACACCAAAATGGCGGGTGGAGTGTGTCACAGTACGGCACGTTTCTGATTGGTCGCTCGCAGCAGGCGGCAACCAATCAGACACTGGACACTGTTGACGTCACTTAGCTCCGGACATTAGCTCCGGACATTAGCTCCGGACATTAGCTCCGGACATTAGCTCCGGACAAAGCCACGGAAGTTGGCACAAATTGCAGGAAGTAGTATTCTAGGCAATTAATCTCCGGACATTAGCTCCGGACATTAGCTCCGGACATTAGCTCCGGACAAAGCCACGGAAGTTGGCACAAATTGCAGGAAGTAGTATTCTAGGCAATTAATCTCCGGACATTAGCTCCGGACATTAGCTCCGGACATTAGCTCCGGACAAAGCCACGGAAGTTGGCACAAATTGCAGGAAGTAGTATTCTAGGCAATTATATATTAGATATAGATAAGACCTAAGTGTGCCACAATACTTCTGTCTTTAGCGTCTGTCTATAGACATAAATGAACAGTTGAATGTGCCGTACCAAGAGCTTTTCTGGCACATACAATAAAGGTTCATCATGATCAGTTGTCTTTCTGAAGAAAAAACTGCAACAATTATCCAATTCTGTTATTTGCCGATATTGGCCTGTATATACCAGCTTTAACTGTTGTAGCACATTATATTCTTATCCTGAATACCAGGGATGGATCTTCTTTACATGTTATCTTCTAACACGTTAGGTTGTTTCAGTACCTGTTCAGTACAACCCTTTGCTAAAAAAACAAAGAGACATGGCAGAGTTGGGTGTCATATGAATTCAGAAGAATTCCCACATTTCTGGACTGGGTGAATTGACCTTGTGTTCAGTGTACATACAACATTTAGAGCATGGTGCTCTTAGCACCATCATCACTATACTCCAAATACTTTAGTGAGATGTTGTTTATGGAACGCATAAAAGATCTTCAGTTCACACTTCTCAGAATTGCAGGAGTCCTTGAGAATTTCATTGCGCATTAGGAATGAATACTTCCCAATGCTGTCACAGTTCTTTTTTGATAAATTAGGATTCCATTGGGTGCATAGGATGTAATTTTCAAAATGTTTGGAATGTTTTTACATGGTACATCTTGATGCATGTCAGGCCAAAGCTAAGACTGTATTCAAAAGTAAAAAGGTTAATTCTTTACCATAATCTTCACTTAGGATCCACTCCTTGTCTTAGCCAAACAAAATGCACCAAAAATGACGTCAACATCGCACTGTGTATAGGAGGTCCTAAATGTGATCTTCTTCCCTGTTCCATCAGTACACTCGCATTACAGAACATTGATTCACAATTTAAAATCCCAGGGAGAACAATAGGTTCCAAACCACAGAGACCACATATAACCACACAGCAGACACAGTGAAGGTCCTCAGCTCACATGAGAAGCAAGTGGCTTCACTGCCTGGAAAACCAAGGAAAAAAGTAATTTGCTGCAAATCCAGAGGCAGCAACATATATCAAGTACACTTCCCAGTGCACAAAGTCTTCAAATACATGTCACTGCATAGCAAAATGGAATTAGTTTCTTTCAAAACATGGATTTCCTAAGAAACAGACAGCAGATGTTTTACGGTGTAATTGTGTTTAATCTTCTGGGTTTGGCATTGTTGAAACATTGACTGACAAAACGTAGGTTTTAAGCTGCACTACAAAAATACCTCACCTGATTCTAAAACATGATAAATATAATAAACTGCTTATCAATATTTTCTTGCCCTGATGTACTTGATCCAGTTTTCTTCATCCCACTTTACTTTTTGAAAACAATATATAAGAATACATTTTGGCGCTAGCTAATGTAGGTGTACAAGTAGTAGCTTACTCTCTGACCCTGCTGCCGGAGAGGACCCAAAGCCCATTTTTTAATTAGGAGACAATATTATAAATGTCACATGGCCGGCACTATTACTGATATGTATTGGAAGGCGGCAGTCTCAAGTTTTCATTGGTCGCGGCCTCTGACTGTCATGGAAATCCAAGCCGCTGATTGGTCGTGGCTGTTTTGCCGAGACCAATCAGCGACGGGCACAGTCCGGAAGAAAATGGCCGCTCCTTACTCCTCGCAGTCAGTGCCCGGCGCCCGTATACTCCCCTCCAGTCACCGCTTATACAGGGTTAATGCCGGCAGTAACGGACCGCGTTAAGCCGCGGGTAACTAACTCCGTAATCGCTGCCATTAACCCTGTGTGTCCCCAACTTTTTACTATTGATGCTGCCTATGCGGCATCAAGATAAAAAAAAAATGTAATGTTAAAAATAACTTAAAAAAAACAAAATACCTGCTATACTCACCCTCCGTAGTCCACCGAGCCGCACGTGCCTGCCGCCATCTTCCGTTCCCGGCGATGCATTGTGAAATTACCCAGAAGACGTAGTTGTCTCGCAAGACCGCTAAGTCATCTGGGTAATTTCGCAATGCATCCTGTGAATGGAAGATGGTGGCAGCTGTGCGCGTATCGCCAGAGCTTCACTGGATCCCAGGGGTGAGTATATAACTTTTTAATTTTAATTTTTTTTAACAGGGATATGGTACCCCCATGTATACTACATGGGCTGTGTTAGATACCGTGTGGCTGCTATATACTACATAGGCAGTGTTATATACTATGTGGGCTGTGTTATATACTGCGTGGCTGCTATATACTGCGTGGGTTGTGCTATATATTACGTGGCCAGTGTTATATACTGCCTGGCCTGTGTTATATACTGCGTGGCTGCTATATACTGCGTGGGCTGTGTTATATAGTACGTGGCTGTGTTATATACTGCGTGGCCACTGTTATATATTGCATGGCCTGTATTAACATATCGGGTATTCTACAATATGTATGTATATAGCAGCCACATAGTATATAGCACAGGCCACATAGTATTTGTCTGCTATATACTACATGGCTTCTATATACTACGTGGTCTGTGCTATATACTGTGTGGCTGCTATATACATACATAAATACATATTCTAGAATACCCGATGCGTAAGAATCGGGCCACCATCTAGTATAGCATAATAACCTGTATAAATCTGGACAATCATTTCCTAAATCACAAGGTCAAATCCCAGGAGCCAAGAACAGTAAGTGCACGGAAATATTACCAGTGCTATATCATGTATGCAGCTTGAACCTATCCCACAACACTTTACAATTCAGAAGATAAATGTAGAAATGCCATCAGACGTTACTGATATTTTGCACACAGTATTGGCGGGAAAAATGCAGCGTAAAACACACACTTTTTTAATGCATTTTTACATGTATTCTTGATGCGGTTTTAGGCTACGTTCACATTAGCGTTCTGCCGGGCTGCGTTGGGCGCAGCTGCGGCGACGCATGCGCCATGCGCCCCTATATTTAACATGGGTGCGCATGGACATCGTTTTGCGATGCATGCGTCTTTTTTGCCGCAAGCGTTAAGGCGCAGAGGACGCAGCAAGATGCATTTTTTTTGCGTCCAGAATCCGGCAAAAAAAAGACGTATGCGTCGCAAAACTATGCGTGTTGGCATGCGTTCTTGTTTGCGTTGTGCGTTTCGTCGCCGACGCAGCAGCGCACAACGCAAATGTGAACGTAGCCTTACCTGATTTTTTTCCCCATTCATTTGAATGGGTGAAAAATGCTGTAAAAACACTGAATTGACATCCTGCTAATTTGAAAAAAATGTTCATAGCGCAGGACAAAATTAGCACCATGTGCACGAGATTTCAGAAATGTAATTCATTTTGCTTGTGCTGAAAACTGCAGCGTTTTTTACCACTGAAACATGGGTGAAAAAAGGCAATGTGTGAACAAGCCCTAAAGCAAAGTTCATTAATTTAAAGAAGAGCATTGAGGCCCCTGCTCCCAAGAGCTTACAATCTATGAATGCTTTAGGCACACTACTTTCAATAATACGCACGGTGGCGCAGTGGTTAGCACAGCAGCCTTGCAGCGCTGGGGTCCTGGGTTCTAATCCCACCCAGGACAACATCTGCAAAGAGTTTGTATGTTCTCTCCGTGTTTGCGTGGGTTTCCTCCGGGCACTCCGGTTTCCTCCCACATTCCAAAGACATACTGATAGGAATTTTAGATTGTGAGCCCAATCGGGGACAGTGATGATAATGTGTGCAAACTGTAAAGCGCTGCGGAATATGTTAGCGCTATATAAAAATAAAGATTATTATTATTATTATTATTAATATATCTCTTAAGGTGGCCATGCACATTAGACTCATTTTGACTGGTCCTGCCAGTATCAACGTGTTCAGCTGATGGTCTAATGCAGAGGTGTCAAACTGCATTCCTCAAGGGCCGCAAACAGGTCATGTTTTTAGGATTTCCTTGTACTGCACAGGTGATAATTTAATCACCTACACACATAATGATTGCAGCACCTTGTGTAATGCTAAAGGTACCGTCACACTAGACGATATCGCTAGCGATCTGTGACGTTGCAGCGTCCTGGCTAGCGATATCGTCCAGTGTGACACGCAGCAGCAATCAGGCCCCTGCTGTGATGTCGCTGGTCGGGGAAGAAAGTCCAGAACTTTGTTTCGTCGCTGGATCACCCGCAGACATCGCTGAATCGGTGTGTGTGACGCCGATTCAGCGATGTCTTCGCTGGTAACCAGGGTAAACATTGGGTTACTAAGCGCGGCCCTGCGCTTAGTAACCCGATGTTTACCCTGGTTACCGGGGACCTCGGGATCGTTGGTCGCTGGAGAGCGGTCTGTGTGACAGCTCTCCAGCGACCAAACAGCGACGCTGCAGCGATCCGGATCGTTGTCGGTATCGCTGCAGCGTCGCTTAGTGTGACGGTACCTTAAGGAAATCCTGAAAACATGACCTGTTTGCGGCCCTTGAGGAATGCAGTTTGACACCTCTGGTGTAATGTGTATGAGGGAGACGTCTGACTGATGGTTGTGAGAAATGTCCAATTTCAGACTGCTGATCACATTGTTCTCCCTGAGATAAGCTATCAGCTGACCTGTCTGTGGGAGGTTTTCTCATGGAGAACACAGGAGCGCCGGCTGATCCAGCACTCTCTGGTATGGGAGAATCGTCTGATATGGAGGTTGGCCAAACAATCAGCCGAAGCATTGTTTGACCGACAGCCATCTAATGTATATGGCCAGCCTTATGAGAGAAATTGGTGTTCTTTGCCTACACATTCAGCTTATTCCTTGCAAGATTCAAGAGTCCAATGTATTCATGGTATTTGGGCCATGAGTCCTCTCATTCATGTGGATAATACTTTGATATATACAACCTGCCACATTGTTGTAGACAACTTTCATAATTCATGTAAACGGCATTGACTTTGGCTGTGGTCCAACAGGATAATGGACGGTACCACTCTAAAAAGATTATTCAGAAATGATTTAAAGGGATTGTCCACTAGTGGATAACCACTTCATAACAACTTCCGATTTACTGCAGTGGTCACATGAGATAACCATGTCATGCGACCACTTAGAGAAACCGCGTCCGCATTGGAGAATTATATAATTTTTTACTTTATTATGTTCCCTTTAGCTTTTAAAGGGATAGTCTAGTAGCAGATAAGCTCTGGAGTGAACAAGAGAATAAGCTTCAAGTGTTGACCTCACCTGTGAACCTCTGAATTCCCCAGAACACTGTTGGATCATCTGTGGATTTTCTGCAAATCAAATCCAAGGCCCACCTCTCCCAGGACATGAAGGATATCTCCCATACATACTCCAGTATTGGGCCTCCTGATAGTCAGCAGCGTATGCTGGCATTCCCCTTAAAGACAGAACTATCAACACTACAAATATTTTCAAGCACGATAGTTAATGGTTTGTGTCATCCTCCGGCTTTGTCCTGGTAGAGGTACTGACTTTTCAGAATCCATCTTGCATTCCTTTACTTTATCCCGGGAGTGTAGGAGAAGAATCCGTTATACATATTTCCTTCCTCTGGGTGCCTCAGCATTCCTGAAAATGGTGGGAGTCTTTTTTTAAGAAAACAATGTACAGAATCAATGAGTATATGATATAGACATGCATTCCTAATTGAAAAGACTGTGTCCTCGGCCTTAGTGTGTCTAGTCCAAGTGAAAGTGAAATAGTTTGTAATAGCTTTATTATAAAATATCACAACAAACTTGATAAATTCACAATAAGGTGATACATTTTAATGAATGATAAGAAAGCTAGTAAATAAAAAGATATTTTTCATAATACTTTATTAACTTATCTGCAGCCAATGGAATATTGTGTAGCACGGTGGCTCAGTGGTCAGTACTGACGCCTTGCAGCACTGGGGTCCTGGGTTCAAATCCCACCAAGGACAACATCTGCAAGGAGTTTGTATGTTTGTGTGGGTTTCCTCCGGGTACTCCGGTTTCCTCCCACATTCCAAAGACATACTGATAGGGAGTTTAGATTGTGAGCCCCGTCGGGGACAGCGATGATAATGTGTGTAAAGCGCTGTGAATTAATAGCACTATATAAATAAATAAATGCTTTAGTGGAAAGTTCTCAATGTATTTGCACAATTTTTTTTAGAAATAACCCTAAATATTGTTGCAAATCATTGTGAGCAACAAAAATCTGCATAAAAATGTATGTGCTGCGCAAAAAAAAAATTATGAAACTGTTCTGATTATTTCTGAAAATGGCATGGTCTACATGTTTGCGACAAAATGAATTACGCTTAAAGACTGAAAGTGCTACAGTTTTTGGTGCTTATTGTGGATGTAGATAAATTTTTCTGTCTTTTAGGCAGTCCTACATTTATTGTGCGGCATGGGCATCAGCAGAGTATGCCTCTTATGAATGATGAACATGCTGTATTAGGAACATATCAATAAATCACCCCAATATGCTCAATATACATCTGCATATTAACCTTCTTGTATTAGGCTGACAATGATTTTTATTATTTATAGTTTTATATCTTGCATGTATAACAATAAATGATAAAATGATTTAACTAAAGAAGCAGTGTGCAGCTAACATTGGTTACTACGCATGATTAAAAAAAGTTGTGCAAATTCCATTCTGTCTAAAACTTTACATTTCCCAAGGGAAGTTTTTTGGTTTAATGATGGCTGAGGATAATGACAGTGAACAGTTTTTGGTCTCTTCCAATAAAGACTATTCAGGCAATGTAGAAAAGATGTAAGATGTTAGCAAACAGATCCTGAGAATTGGTTTCAGGGCTTATGTGAAATGTCATTTTCACAGCAGGTAAATGGCATGTTTGGAAAATTGCTCCAAGCCAGATACTGTATAAGGGTTTAATTGAAGAAAAAAAATTTTTTTTTTCAAATGGTAATGTATTCCCCCGAGGGTAGTTTCACTATCTCTTAATTAAAGAGAACAATGTGCTTTTCCTTTCCAGACAGATGCTTCAAAGTCTGCTTTGCTCTCAGTTAAGATTTTGGTAAACAGTCAAACATATTGGTTGCCCTCCCTTTCCTGTCTGAGACCCCAGGGATCAGCTGCTGTGGAATCCTGCCCTTCATTCACCGGCTCCCCTGGACATCAATAATAGATACTGACAGTGAAACACAAGAAAGCAAATAACAAACAGTATGCCCCATTATTCTGGGTTAGTTGCTTTCAGTGCTTTATCTTGTAATTTTCACATTTGCCCTGAAGTCAGGCATGCTGTGTAAAGAGGACAATAGACAGTATTCTGGCCATAGGCATAAAAAGTTGCTTGATGTGGAGGGTTGGCTTTGCCTATCCATTTTTTTGTTCCCATTCCTTGAATCATCCTCATATGTAGGATAGCTTCCTACTTTCCCATAAAGGGCAAATGTCAGGTAAAGAAAACATACATGATCATTTTTTTCCCAGGGTGGACAGTAGCAAATTCCCTTCTCACCATTATAGTGATGTTGAAGAGTCAGGAGAATGATCTGTTGCCAAAAACTAAAACTGGCCATATACTGTTGGCCTAATGATGCTTTGGCCGATTGTTCCTGTGTTCTCTATGAGAAAGCAAATTATCTCTGGGAAAAACCATGAGGGTATGTGCACACGTCAGGATTTCTTGCAGAAATTTCCTGAAGAAAACCGGAAATTTTCTGCAAGAAATCCGCATTTTTTTTTTTTGCGTTTTTTTCGTGTTTTTTTTTTTTTAGCATTTTGCAAGCGTAATTAGCTTGCAGAATGCTAAAGTTTTCCAAGCGATCTGTAGCATCGCTTGGAAAACTGACTGACAGGTTGGTCACACTTGTCAAACATAGTGTTTGACAAGTGTGACCAACTTTTTACTATAGATGCTGCCTATGCCGCATCTGTAGTAAAAGATAGAATGTTTAAATAAAAAAAATAAATAAAAAAAATGGTTATACTCACCCTGCAGACAGCCGATCTCCTCAGCGGCGTCCATTCCTATAGATGGTGTGTATGTGCAGGACCTTCGATGACGTCGCGGTCACGTGACCAATCACAGGACCGCGACGTCATCGCAGGTCCTTCACACAGACCATCTATAGGAACAGAAGCGGCAGCATGCACCGCTGAGAGGCGGGAAGACAGCGGGGCCATCAGAGGGTAAGTATATGACTATTTTTTATTTTAATACTTTTTTTTTTTTTACTAATTATATGGTGCCCAGTCCGTGGAGGAGAGTCTCCTCTCCTCCACCCTGGGTACCAACCGCACATAATCTGCTTACTTCCCGCATGGTGTGCACAGCCCCATGCGGAAAGTAAGCAGATCAATGCACTCCTAGGTGTGCGGAATCCCCGCAATTCCGCATTTTTAATTAACATGTTGCTTTTTTTCCGCAATGCGATTTTTTTCACGGAAAAAAAGCAACATTTGCACTAGAAATGCGGAATACACTGTAATTAATAGGAGGCCTATGTAAGCGTTTTTTTTCCGCGTTTTTATCACGTTTTTATAGCGAAAAAACGCGAAAAAAACGCAAAAAATACTGAACGTGTGCACATGGCCTGAGATTGTAGAATGTAAGCCCGCAAGTGCACGGTCCTCGCCCCTCTGTACCAGTCTGTCATTGTTAGTTTTGTTCACGGTAAGTGATATCTATATTTTGATGTAACCCCCCATCTCATATACAGCACCATGGAATTAATGGTGCTATATAAATAATAATAATTGTCCAATGCAGAATTGAACATAAAATTGACATCTCTCCCGGCCACCAGGCAGCCGGTGCCCCCATACACATTGGACGGCTGCCCAAGCTCATTGATATTGGCAAATCCAGCCAACATTAGTCTGATATGTATGTGGTCTTTTAGGATTCACTCAACAGTTATATATGTCTAGCTTAAGAACTATGTGCGAACCATTTCCTTTTCTTAACTTACCTGTTATGAACTGGTGATTCAGAACCACAATGGACCTAGTGGTTAAGAGCACACAAAGTGACCTGATAGTTACTAATAACATAGGACGAGCTCTGAGACGTGGGAACTCTGCTGACCGCAATCCCTAATCCTATCATACCACACTAGAGGTAGCCGTGGAGCGCTCCTGACCAGACCTAGGCGCCTTGGGCACAGCCTGAGAAACTAGCTAGCCCTGAAGATAGAAAAATAAGCCTACCTTGCCTCAGAGAAATTCCCCAAAGGAAAAGGCAGCCCCCCACATATAATGACTGTGAGTAAAGATGAAAACACATACACAGAGATGAAATAGATTTTAGCAAAGTGAGGCCCGACTTACTGAATAGACCGAGGATAGGAAAGATAGCTTTGCGGTCAGCACAAAAACCTACAAACAACCACGCAGAGGGCGCAAAAAGACCCTCCGCACCGACTAACGGTACGGAGGTGCTCCCTCTGCGTCTCAGAGCTTCCAGCAAGCAAGAAAAACCAATATAGCAAGCTGGACAGAAAATATAGCGAACAAAAGTAACACAAGCAAAACTTAGCTTATGCAGGGCAGACAGGCCACAAGAACGATCCAGGAGAGAGCAAGACCAATACTGGAACATTGACTGGAGGCAAGGAACAAAGAACTAGGTGGAGTCAAATAGAGCAGCCCCTAACGACTTAACCTCGTCACCTGAGGAAGGAAACTCAGAAGCCGCAGCCCCACTCACATCCACCAGAGGAAGCTCATAGACAGAACCAGCCGAAGTACCACTCATGACCACAGGAGGGAGCTTGACCACAGAATTCACAACACTTACCCTCTCGAGGAAAAACATCCCTGTTTAGAGTGCCAAAATTAGTATGTAAATGGAGAAATTTGTCTCTGATCCTGTTTATGTATAGATATGTACTTTGAAATTGTAATACACATCCTGCCAAGAGGAGAATGCATAATGATGTTGATTGAAATATGGTTTAATAATTGAAAAGTGCTGCATCTTTGGAAATAGTCATTCATCAAAAGGAGAATATATTCCTAGCAATTGATATAACTTTCGGAGTGAAAATAAAAATAGTCATACTAAACACCTAAGGCTGGTTTCACATTAGCGTTCGGCAGGGCTGCGGATGAAAGTCTTCTTCCTCTGTTAAGCCCCACCCACTGTCGCGCCTCTTCCTTCAGCTCCGCCTATGTCTGCATGCGTCCTGTGTACTCTCTTTAACATTGGGTACGCAGGCCATGCGTAGATTTGATAGTTTCGCCAACTGCAACAAAATGCAACATGTTGCGTTCGACGCAGTTCAGTGCAGCCTCAAAACAACGCATTTGGAGGCATCCGCATGGTCTGTGGAGCGCCCACCAGGGCCGTGGGGTACTCTGTAACGGGCCCGGTACTTAAAGGGATGTGTCACGGTGGCGGCGACCCGGTCCGTGGCCCTGGGCGCCCATGTTCCTGGGTGGCCATGTTAAAGGAACGGTCTTTAAAGGGGTTAGTTGAATAAAAGTTTGTGGTGCCACCTGTGGTATTCAGTCAGGAGTGACCGACGCTGCTTAACACTAGGTCTACTGGTATTGTCATTTTGACTACTTGCAGTAGTTCTAGTCAGGGTTCACAAGTCCAGTAGTCCTAGTGTTAACCCCTTCCCGACCTGTGACACAGCGTATGCGTCATGAAAGTCGGTGCCAATCCGACCTGTGACGCATATGCTGTGTCACAGAAAGATCGCGTCCCTGCAGATCGGGTGAAAGGGTTAACTCCCATTTCACCCGATCTGCAGGGACAGGGGGAGTGGTAGTTTAGCCCAGGGGGGGTGGCTTCACCCCCTCGTGGCTACGATCGCTCTGATTGGCTGTTGAAAGTGAAACTGCCAATCAGAGCGATTTGTAATATTTCACCTAAAAAAATGGTGAAATATTACAATCCAGCCATGGCCGATGCTGCAATATCATCGGCCATGGCTGGAAATACTAATGTGCCCCCACCCCACCCCTCCGATCGCCCCCCCAGCCCCCCGATCTGTGGCCCGCTCCCCTCCGTCCTGTGCTCCGCTCCCCCGTCCTCCTGTCCGCTCCCCCGTGCTCCAATCACACCCCCCCGTGCTCCAATCAAACCCCCCCGCACTCCGATCCCCCCCGTGCTCCGAACCACCCCCCCTGCACACCGATCCCCCCCCCCTGCACACCGATCCACCCGCCCGCACACCGATCACTCTCCCCCATGCTCCGATCCCTCCCCCCCCGTGCTCCGACGCCCCCCCGTGCCCTGATCTCCCCCCCCTGTGCCCTGATCTCCCCCCCTTATACTTACCGATCCTGGCGGGGTCCGTCAGTCTTCTTCCCCGAGCGCCGCCATGTTCCAAAATGGCGGGCGCATGCGCAGTGCGCCCGCCGAATCTGCCGGCCGGCAGATTCGTTCCAATGTGAATTTTGATCACTGTGATATAATCTATCACAGTGGTCAAAATAAAAAAACAGTAAATGACCCCCCCCATTTGTCCCCCATAGATAGGGACAATAATAAAATAAAGAATTTTTTTTTTTTTTCACTAAGGTTGGAGTTAGAACTAGGGTTAGGGTTAGGGGTAGGGTTAGGGGTAGGGTTAGGGTTAGGGTTAGGGTTAGGGGTAGGGTTAGGGGTAGGGGTAGGGTTAGGGGTAGGGTTAGGGGTAGGGTTAGGGGTAGGGGTAGGGGTAGGGTTAGGGGTAGGGTTAGGGTTAGGGTTAGGGTTTCGGTATGTGCACACGTATTCTGGTCCTCTGCGGATTTTTCTGCAGCGGATTTGATAAATCCGCAGTGCTAAACCGCTGCGGATTTATGGCAGATTTACCGCGGTTTTTCTGCGCATTTCACTGCGGTTTTACAACTGCGATTTTCGATTGGAGCAGTTGTAAAACCGCTGTGGAATCCGCAGAAAGAAGTGACATGCTGCGGAATGTAAACCGCTGCGTTTCCGTGCAGTTTTTCCGCAGCATGTGTACAGCGATTTTTGTTTCCCATAGGTTTACATTGAAATGTAAACTCATGGGAAACTGCTGCGGATCCGCAGCGTTTTCCAAAGCGTGTGCACATACCTTTAGAATTAGGCTATGTGCACACGGTGCGGATTTGGCTGCGGATCCGCAGCGGATTGGCCGCTGCGGATCCGCAGCAGTGTTCCATCAGGTTTACAGTACCATGTAAACCTATGGAAAACCAAATCCGCTGTGCCCATGGTGCGGAAAATACCGCACGGAAACGCTGCGTTGTATTTTCCGCAGCATGTCAATTCTTTGTGCGGTTTCCGCAGCGTTTTACACCTATTCCTCAATAGGAATCCGCAGGTGAAATCCGCAGGTAAAACGCAGTGCCTTTTACCCGCGGATTTTTCAAAAATGGTGCGGAAAAATCTCACACGAATCCGCAACGTGGGTACATAGCCTTAGGGTTAGGGTTGGGTTGGAATTAGGGTTGTGGTTAGGGTTAGGGGTGTGTTGGGGTTAGGGTTGTGGTTAGGGGTGTGTTGCGGTTAGGGTTGTGGTTAGGGTTACGGCTACAGTTGGGATAAGGGTTAGGGGTGTGTTGGCGTAAGAATTGAGGGGTTTCCACTGTTTAGGCACATCAGGGGGTCTCCAAACGCAACATGGCGCCACCATTGATTCCAGCCAATCTTTTATTCAAAAAGTCAAATGGTGCTCCTTCCCTTCCGAGCCCCGACGTGTGCCCAAACAGTGGTTTACCCCCACATATGGGGTATCAGTGTACTCAGGACAAACTGGGCAACAATTACTGGGGTCCAATTTCTCCTGTTACCCTTGAGAAAATAAAAAATTGCTTGCTAAAACATCATTTTTGAGGAAAGTAAAATGATTTTTTATTTTCACGGCTCTGCGTTGTAAACGTCTGTGAAGCACTTGGGGGTTCAAAGTGCTCACCACATATCTAGATAAGTTCCTTGGGGGGTCTAGTTTCCAAAATGGGGTCACTTGTGGGGGGTTTCTACTGTTTAGGCACACCAGGGGCTCTGCAAACGCAACGTGACGCCCGCAGACCATTCCATCAAAGTCTGCATTTCAAAACGTCACTACTTGACTTCCGAGCCCCGACATGTGCCCAAACAGTGGTTTACCCCCACATATGGGGTATCAGCGTACTCAGGACAAACTGGGCAACAATTACTGGGGTCCAATTTCTCCTGTTACCCTTGAGAAAATAAAAAATTGCTTGCTAAAACATCATTTTTGAGGAAAGAAAAATGATTTTTTATTTTCACGGCTCTGCGTTGTAAACGTCTGTGAAGCACTTGGGGGTTCAAAGTGCTCACCACATATCTAGATAAGTTCCTTGGGGGGTCTAGTTTCCAAAATGGGGTCACTTGTGGGGGGTTTCTACTGTTTAGGCACACCAGGGGCTCTGCAAACGCAACGTGACGCCCGCAGACCATTCCATCAAAGTCTGCATTTCAAAAGTCACTACTTCCCTTCTGAGCCCCGACGTGTGCCCAAACAGTGGTTTACCCCCACATATGGGGTATCAGCGTACTCAGGAGAAACTGGACAACAACTTTTGGGGTCCAATTTCTCCTGTAACCCTTGGGAAAATAAAAAATTCTGGGCTAAAAGATTATTTTTGAGGAAAGAAAACGTATTTATTATTTTCACTGCTCTGTGTTATAAACTTCTGTGAAGCACTTGGGGGTTCAAAGTGCTCACCTCACATCTAGATAAGTTCCTTTCGGGGTCTAGTTTCTAAAATGGGGTCACTTGTGGGGGGTTTCTACTGTTTAGCCACATCAGGGGCTCTGCAAACGCAACGTAACGCCCGCAGAGCATTCCATCAAAGTCTGCATTTCAAAATGTCACTACTTGACTTCCGAGCCCCGACATGTGCCCAAACTGTGGTTTACCCCCACATATGGGGTATCAGCGTACTCAGGAGAAACTGTACAACAACTTTTGGGGTCAAATTTCTCCTGTTACCCTTGGGAAAATAATAAATTGCAGGCTAAAAGATCATTTTAGAGAAAATAAAATTTTTATTTTATTTTCATGGCTCTGCGTTATAAACTTCTGTGAAGCACTTGGAAGTTCAAAGTCCTCACCACACATCTAGATTAGTTCCTTTGGGGGTCTAGTTTCCAAAATGGGGTCATATGTGGGGGATCTCCAATGTTTAGGCACACAGGGGCTCTCCAAACGTGACATGGTGTCCGCTAATGATTGGAGCTAATTTTCCATTTAAAAAGCCAATTGGCGTGCCTTCCCTTCCGAGCCCTGCCGTGCGCCCAAACAGTGGTTTACCCCCACATATGGGGTATCAGCGTACTCAGGACAAACTGGACAACAACATTTGCGGTCCAATTTCTCCTATTACCCTTGGCAAAATAGGAAATTCCAGGCTAAAAATCATTTTTGAGGAAAGAAAAATTATTTTTTATTTTCATGGCTCTGCATTATAAACTTCTGTGAAGCACCTGGGGGTTTAAAGTGCTCAATATGCATCTAGATAAGTTCCTTGGGGGGTCTAGTTTCCAAAATGGGGTCACTTGTGGGGGAGCTCCAATGCATAGGCACACAGGGGCTCTCTAAACGCGACATGGTGTCCGCTAACAATTGGAGCTAATTTTCCATTCAAAAAGTCAAATGGCGCGCCTTCCCTTCCGAGCCCTGCCGTGTGCCCAAACAGTGGTTTACCCCCACATATGAGGTATCGGCGTACTCGGGAGAAATTGCCCAACAAATTTTAGGATTCATTTTATCCTATTGCCCATGTGAAAATGAAAAACTGAGGCGAAAAGAATTTTTTTGTGAAAAAAAAAAGTACTTTTTCATTTTTACAGATCAATTTGTGAAGCACCTGAGGGTTTAAAGTGCTCAATATGCATCTAGATAAGTTCCTTGGGGGGTCTAGTTTCCAAAATGGGGTCATTTGTGGGGGAGCTCCAATGTTTAGGCACACGGGGGCTCTCCAAACACGACATGGTGTCCGCTAACGATGGAGATAATTTTTCATTCAAAGAGTCAAATGGCGCTCCTTCCCTTCCGAACCTTACCATGTGCCCAAACAGTGGTTTACCTCCACATGTGAGGTATCGGTGTACTCATGAGAAATTGCCCAACAAATTTTAGGATCCATTTTATCCTGTTGCCCATGTGAAAATGAAAAAAATTGAGGCTAAAAGAATTTTTTTGTGAAAAAAAAGTACTTTTTCATTTTTACGGATCAATTTGTGAAGCCCCCGGGGGTTCAAAGTTCTCACTATGCATCTAGATAAGTTCCTTGGGGCGTCTAGTTTCCAAAATGGGGTCACGTGTGGGGGAGCTCCAATTTTTAGGCACACGGGGGGCTCTCCAAACGTGACATGGTGTCCGCTAAAGAGTGGAGCCAATTTTTCATTCAAAAAGTCAAATGGCGCTCCTTCCCTTCCAAGCCCTGCCGTGCGCCCAAACATTGGTTTACCCCCACATATGAGGTATCAGCGTACTCAGGACAAATTGGACAACAACTTTCGTGGTTCAGTTTCTCCTTGTACCATTGGGAAAATAAAAAAAATGTTGCTAAAAGATAATTTTTGTGACTAAAAAGTTAAATGTTCATTTTTTCCTTCCATGTTGCTTCTGCTGCTGTGAAGCACCTGAAGGGTTAAAAAACTTCTTGAATGTGGTTTTGAGCACCTTGAGGGGTGCATTTTTTAGAATGGTGTCACTTTTGGGTATTTTCATCCATATAGACCCCTCAAACTGACTTCAAATGTGAGGTGGTCCCTAAAAAAAATGGTTTTGTAAATTTCGTTGTAAAAATGAGAAATCGCTGGTCAAATTTTAACTCTTATAACTTCCTAGCAAAAAAAAATGTTGTTTCCAAAATTGTGCTGGTGTAAAGTATACATGTGGGAAATGTTATTTATTAACTATTTTGTGTCACATAACTCTCTGGTTTAACAGAATAAAAATTCAAAATGTGAAAATTGCGAAATTTTCAAAATTTTCGCCAAATTTCCGTTTTTATCACAAATAAACGCAGAATTTATTGACCTAAATTTACCACTAACATGAAGCCCAATATGTCACGAAAAAACAATCTCAGAACCGCTAGGATCCGTTGAAGCGTTCCTGAGTTATTACCTCATAAAGGGACACTGGTCAGAATTGCAAAAAACGGCCAGGTCATTAAGGTCAAAATAGGCTGGGTCATGAAGGGGTTAAAGGGGTCCACTGGGGTGATGTTATGGCAGCAGGGATGGTATGCTTCCCACAGGTGAAGCTAGGTCCTCTGGGCTCCCGGTGTAATAGATGAAGATGGTGATAGGTGGTGTAGTAAGAAACGGAGGACACATGGTTGCAGTCTCTTTACCTCTTTACTTGGTTCAAAGCAGCCACAGTCCAGGATATCGGATCATGGATGCTGGTGTGGTCCCTCTAACCAGGTGGGGTTGGAAGCCTTCTAGTGCTGTGGTGTAGTCCCTTGCTGCCTTAGGCCTCACACAAGGTCCTCACATTTTCTCTCTGTCCCCCTTTTGGTAGGACACTACCCGTACGACAGGTAGCTCGAGCCTTTGTATAGGATCCCTATCACGACCCGGGCTCTATTTTCTACTGTGTCCTGTGTCAATGGTGAACAGGTAACTTGCAATCAGCTGTCCGCCGATTTCTGCCGTGGGGCATGAAGTTACCCCCACATCCTCAGTCTTCTGGCTACCGGTATCTGCGCTCAGCATGGAGGAAGCCCAGTCACAGCTTCTCTCTCCAGCTCTTTACTCTCCTTCGCTTCTTTTCCCTGTCAGTCTCCTACAGACTGCTCTGCTTTCTTTTTCCTTCCTAGGAGTTGCAGAATCACTCGTCTCCATGGCCCCAGCTTTCCGTTTTCTCTCCTCGCTCTTCTCTCAGCAACAGTTTATTTCCAACTGCCTAGCAACTGACTCTTACTCCTGACCAGAGAGCAGCAGCTCCCCTGAAGTCGGGTGTAGAGCTCCCCCTTCTCGCCTGGAGTCCGAACAGTGTTGTATGTGCTGAATACCTGTCAAAGGGATCCTTCCTTGCTTCCAAGCGTGACATCACTCTCCCCATGAGGAAAGCAATACCATTGTAACACCCGGTTACCTGAGGTGTTACACCTGCATACACCAATGTTAAAGATAGGGTACACAGGACGCATGCAGATGTAGGCGGAGCTGAAGGAAAAGGTGCAGAAGTGGGCGGGCTTTATGGAGGAAGAAGGCTGCCATCCGCAGCCCTGCCGAACGCTAGTGTGAAACTAATTGTCCTCTTTCAAATGGGCATCTCGGAATGTGTTCTCTTGCAAATTAAGCTTTTCCTCTGCTACAATGCATGATGGGAGCAAAAAGACTTTCCAAGAGATATGGATGTGATCATGTGAATTAACTCTTAGGGTGTGTTCACACTTGCTGACTTGTGACATTAAAGAACCACTGGAACAACACGTTTACCTTGAACTGTCCTCCCATCTATCTTCTTGCTCCCTCTTTGACCGCTTACAATCTGGCTTCCGGTCACACCATTCCACTGAAACTGCCCTAACTAAGGTCAACAATGACCTCTTAACTGCCAAGAGCAAGCGACACTACTCTGTCCTCCTCCTCCTGGACCTTTGACACAGTGGACCATTCCCTATTATTACAGACCCTCTCATCCCTTGGCATCACAGACTTGGCCCTATCCTGGATCTCATCATACCTAACAGACCGGACATTCAGCGTCTCCCACTCACACACCACCTCCTCACCTTGCCCCCTATCTGTCGGAGTCCCACAAGGTTCAGTCCTTGGGCCCCTGCTCTTCTCCATTTACACCTTTGGCCTGGGACAGCTCATAGAATCTCATGGCTTTCAGTATCAACTCTATGCTGATGACACACAGATCTACATCTCTGGACAGATATCACCTCCCGACTAACCAGAATCCCTCAATGTCTGTCCACTATTTCATCCTTCTTCTCCGCTAGATTTCTGAAACTTAACATGGACAAAACAGAATTCATCATCTTTCCCCCACGCGACCCCCCCAACGAACCTATCCATTACAGTAAATGGCTGCCCACTATCCCCAGTCCCACAAGCTCGCTGCCTTGGGGTAATCGATGACGCCGATCTCTCCATCAAACAACATATCCAAGCCCTTTCCACTTCCTGCCGACTTCAACTCAAAAATATTTCATGAATCCGTTCATTCCTCAACCAAGAATCTGCAAAAACCCTAGTCCATGCCCTCATCATCTCTCGCCTTGACTACTGCAACCTCCTGCTCTGTGGCCTCCCCTCTAACACTCTTGCACCCCTCCAATCTATTCTAAACTCTGCTGCCCGATTAATCCACCTGTCCCCCTCCGATCCTCACAAGATCTCCTTCTCTACTCCCCTCTTATTTCCTCTTCCCACAATCGTATACAAGATTTCTCTCGCGTATCACCCCTACTCTGGAACCCTCTACCACAACACATCAGACTCTCGCCTACCATCGAAACCTTCAAAAAGAACCTGAAGACCCACCTCTTCCGACAAGCCTACAACCTGCAGTAACCACCGATTGACCAAACCGCTGCACGGCCAGCTCTATCCTCACCTACTGTATTCTCACCCATCCCTTGTAGATTGTGAGCCCTCGCGGGCAGCGTCCTCACTCCTCCTGTAACAGTTATGACTTGTATTGTTTAACCCCTTAACGACCGCCGATACGCCTTTTAACGGCGGCAGTTAAGGGTACTTAAACCACAGCGCCGTTAATTAACGGTGCTGTGGAAAAAGTAAATAGCGCCCCCCAGAGTCCGATTTTCTCCGGGGTCTCGGCTTCCGGGGGTAGCCGAGACCCCAGAGAACATGATTCGGGGATTTTTTTACCGACCCCGCTTTTGCGATCGCCGGTAATTAACCGTTTACCGGCGATTACAAAAAAACCCCCAAAAAACGCGATTTCCCTTTTAATTTCTCTGTACTTCGATGTGATCGCACATCAGAGGACAGAGAAAAGGGGTCCCAGATAGCCCCCAGATACTCACCTGTCTCCCCCGGTGCTCCTTGTGGCTCCCGATGGGCGCCGCCATCTTTTTCCGGCACCGGGAGGATCTTTGGGGTCTCGGCTGCCGGGGGTAGCCGAGACCCCAAAGAACATGATCGGGGTCGGTTTTACCGACCCCTGTTTAGCGATCGCCTGTAATTAACTGTTTACCAGTGACCGCAAAAAAAAAAAAAGCATTGTCTAATTCTCTGTCCTCTGATGTGATCGCACATCAGAGGACAGAGAAATAGGGGGATTCGGGGACCCTATTATACTCACCGGTGTCCCTGGGTCCTCCTGCTTCTTCTCCTGGCCGCCGGCGTCTTCTTTGGGAAACAAAATGGCGGGCACATGCGCAGTGCGCCCGCCATCTGTCGCCATCTGCCGGCCGGCAGGAGAAAGCATTTGGGGCTAAAATTAGGGTTATGGTTAGGGCTAGGATTGGGGCTAAATTTAGGGTTAGGGTTGGGGCTAAATTTAGGGTTAGGCTTCTTTCACACTTACATCGGTACGGGGCCGTCGCAATGCGTCGGCCGGACATACCGACGCACGTTGTGAAAATTGTGCACAACTTGGGCAGCGGATGTAGTTTTCAACGCATCCGCTGCCCAATCTATGTCCTGGGGAGGAGGGGGCGGAGTTACGGCCACGCATGTGCGGTCGGAAATGGCGGAAGCGACGTACAAAAAAACGTTACATTGAAGGTTTTTTGTGCAGACGGTCCGCCAAAACACAACTGATCCAGTGCACGACGGACGCGACGTGTGGCCATCCATCACGATCCGTTGGCAATACAAGTCTATGGGCAAAAAATGCATTCTGCGGGCACATTTGCAGGATCCGTTATTTGTCCAAAACGACGGATTGTGACGGATGCCAAACGATGCAAGTGTGAAAGTAGCCTTAGGGTTAGGGTTGGAGCTAAAGTTAGGGCTAGGGCTAGGGTTAGGGTTGGAGCTAAAGTTAGGGCTAGGGTTAGGGTTGGAGCTAAAGTTAGGGTTAGGGTTAGGGTTAGGGCTAGGGTTGGGGCTAAAGTTAGGGCTAGGGTTGCGGCTAAAGTTAGGGTGAGAGTTGGGATTAGGGTTGGTGTTAGGGTTGGCATTAGTGTTAGGTTTGGGATTAGGGTTAAGGTTAGGGTTGGGATTAGAGGTGTATTGGGATTAGGGTAAGGTTTGAGGTTAGGGTTGAGATTAGGATTAGGGGTGTCTTGGATTTAGGGTTTTGATTAGGGTTATGGTTAGGGTTGACATTAGGGTTGTTTTGGGGTAAGGGTTGTGATTATCGTTAGGGTTGTGATTAGGATTATGGATCGGGTTGGGATTAGGGTTAGGGGTGTGTTGAGGTTAGGGTTGGAGCAAGAATTGGGGTGTTTCCACTGTATAGGTACATCAGGGGGTCTCCAAACACGACAGCCAATGTTGCGCTCAAAAAGTCAAATGGTGCTCCCTCCCTTCTGAGCTCTGCCGTTCGCCCAAACAGTGGGTTACCCCCACATATGGGGCATCAGCGTACTCGGGATAAATTGGACAACAACTTTTGGGGTCCAATTTCTCCTGTTACCCTTGTGAAAATAAAAACTTGGGGGCTACAAAATCTTTTTTGTGGAAATTTTTTTTTTTTTACTTTCATGACTCTGCATTATAAACTTCTGTGAAGCACTTGGGCATTCAAAGTTCTCACCACACATCTATATAAGTTTCTTGGGGGGTCTAGTTTCCAAAATGGGGTCACTTGTGGGGGGTTACTACTGTGTAGGTACATCAGGGGCTCTGCAAACGCAACATAATGCCCACAGACCATTCTATCAAAGTCTGCATTCCAAAACGGCGCTCCTTCCCTTCCGAGCTCTGCCGTGCGCCGAAACAGTGGTTTACCCCCACATATGGGGCATCAGCATACTCGGGATAAATTGGACAACAACTTTTGGGGTCCAATTTCTCTTGTTACCCTTGTGAAAATAAAAACTTGGGGGCTAAAATATCTTTTTTGTGGAAAGAAAAATATTTTTTATTTTCACGACTCTTCATTATATTCTTCTGTGAAGCACTTGGGCATTCAAAGTTCTCACCACACATCTAGATAAGTTCCATGGGGGAACTCTAGTTTCCAAAATGGGGTCACTTGTGGAGGGTTTCTACTGTTTAGGCACATCAGGGGCTCTCGAAACGCGACATGGCGTTCGATCTCAATTCCTGCCAATTCTACATTGAAAAAGTAAAACGGCACTCCTTCTCTTCCAAGCTCTGCGGTGCGCCTAAACAGTGGTTTACCCCCACATATGGGGTATTGACATACTCAGGAGAAATTGCACAACAACTTTTGTGGTCTAATTTCTCCTGTTACCCTTGTGAAAATAAAAATTTGGGGGCAAAAAGATCATTTTTGTAGAAAAAATGTGATTTTTTTTTTTTATTTTTTTATTGTCACGGCTCTACGTTATAAACTTCTGTGAAGCACATGGGGGTTCAAAGTGCTCACCACACATCTAGATAAGTTCCTTAAGGGGTCTAGTTTCCAAAATGGTGTCACTTGTGGGGGGTTTCCACTGTTTAGGCACATCAGGGGCTCTCAAAACGTGACATGGCGTCCAATCTCAATTCCAGCTAGTTCTACATTGAAAAAGTAAAACTGCACTCCTTCACTTCCAAGTTCTGTGGTGCGCCCAAACAGTGGTTTACCCCCACTTATGGGGTATTGGCGTGTTCAGGAGAAATTGCATAACAACATTTATGGTTACATTTCTGTTTTTACACATGTAAAAATAAAAAAAAAATGGTTCTGAATTAAAATGTTTGTAAAAAAAAGTTAAATGTTCATTTTTTCCTTCCACATTGTTTCAGTTCCCGTGAAGCACGTAAAGGGTTAATAAACTTCTTGAATGTGGTTTTGAGAACCTTGAGGGGTGCAGTTTTTAGAATGGTGTCACACTTCATTATTTTCTATCATATAGACCCCTCAAAATGACTTCAAATGTGATGGTCCCTAAAAAAAAAATGGTGTTGTAAAAATGAGAAATTGCTGGTCAACTTTTAACCCTTATAACTCCCTAACAAAAAAAAAATTTGGTTCCAAAATTGTGCTGATGTAAAGTAGACATGTGGGAAATGTTACTTATTAAGTATTTTGTGTGACATATCTCTCTGATTTAAGGACATAAAAATACAAAGTTTGAAAATTGCAAAATTTTAAAAATTTTCACCATATTTCCGTTTTTTTCATAAATAATCGCAAGTAATGTCGAAGAAATGTTATGACTAACATGAAGTACAATATGTCACAAAAAAACATTCTCAGAATCAGCGGGATCCGTTGAAGCGTTCCAGAGTTATAACCTCATAAAGTGACAGTGGTCAGAATTGTAAAAATTGGCTTGGTCATTAAGTACCAAATTGGCTCTGTCACTAAGGGGTTAAGATTATTGTACTTGTTTTTATTATGTATACCCCTCCTCACATGTAAAGTGCCATGGAATAAATGGCGCTATAACAATAAATAATAATAATAACCACTAGACCTCTAAATGTTTGGAAAACAGTGGTTGCTTAATTGTCAGCTTAGGCTAGTTTCACATTTGCGGACGAGGGCTTTGTGGAGGGCTGCGTAGTTCCTCCGTTAGGCCCCGTCCACTGTCATGCCTCTACCTTCAGCTCCGCCTACCGCAACACAATGCAACATGTTGCATTTGAAGCAGGTCGACGCAGCGTGAAAACAACGCATGCGGAGGTATCCGCATACATCCGCATGGCCTGCATGCCCAATGTTAAAGATGGGGTACGCAGGGCGCATGCTGACATAGGCAGAGCTGAAGGAAGAGGCGCAGCAGTGGGTGGGACTTAATGGAGGAACTATGCAGCCCTCCGCAAAGCCTTCGTCCACAAATGTGAAATCAAGCTTAAAAATAATTGAATCCAACAAGTGAGCATTTTGCTCATTTATTGGTGATTGGCAGCCTTTTTACGAGAATTCTAGGGAAATAAGTGTCCCTAACATTGCTTGATCATGATAATTGGCCAGTATAAATGCACCCTAAGAAAGGGGCTCCACATTGTTTTATGGGTCCCTCTATTGTCTGAACATTTTTTGTGTCAAAAGGTTCAGAGAAGCGATAACCGTAAAATATATATATATCTATCTATCTCTATCTATCTGGGTACACATTGAACTGATATTTTGCTGGTACTGTAGTTTTCCTTTGTTGGCATGGAACTGACCTGTACTCTTAAGTGACAAAAGTATATTGGCACCATCCTAAATTACCAAGGCATTTCATTTACAGGTTATTAGTGCATTATGAAAGGCTGTGCAGCATTATTGGTGTAAGTCATTAATTTAGTTTTCCACATTTTCAAGCAACAATGTATGGGGTTTTCAGACCATATAAATTAATGAAACCGGTTAGAAATGTTTGATCGTACACTACTAATCATTACAAGGGGCATCTCAAGTAGCCTGTGCAACCACAGTGAGGTGGAGTTTAAGTGGAGCAGTAGTGTGAATGCTTGCCTGTCACTGTATTAAAACTGTATGGCACTGACCGAAGCAGGAGAGTGTGCAAGTACTGAGGAATGCATGTGTGGACTGGTTGCACCAAGAAGGGGCCCGTTTTCACCTCCAAAGCAGGTGAAATTTGCATGTTGAGCTATTGGGCTACAATGGGCCCATATACTGTTCTTCCACAGGGCCCTTTTTGGTCTGGGTCTGCCAGTAAAGAAATGGTCTACAGAAGGAATTCTGTTCTTTTCTGTCTGAAATGATTTGTCTCTATACACAAGATCCTCTCTCTATTATCTTTCTTTCTATAATTATGCTTTAATCTTGGTTTCTTTTCCCATGTTGTGGTAGCATTAGTTACATCTCAGAGCTTAGCAACCATACAAAACAACATTGTTTTGGATTTTACAGTATTTTTTTAATACTTATTTCCTGTGATATTCTGCTTCATTTTCTATGCTTAATTAAAAAACAGAAATCCATTTCAGTGGCTTGAAAATTGCATTGTTTTCAACATTTCAATGAAAAAAGCTTATTTCCAGCAAGGTCATAATTATCGTGTCTACTCAGTCTACTCATTGAATAATCCCAAGTGGTGAAAACAATATTTATCCTGCATAAATATGCAGGATGATCACTAATGAAAAGGGACAATTCACTGGATTTTTTTCACTTAAAGGGAAGCTGACAGGTCCTGCAATGCCCCACAAATCACCATAATTTGTATATTCCAGTATAAATCCCTGACTAACAGTCCCCTTCTAGTGTGTGACACACTAACAGCGCTTTAGAAAAAAGTATTTCAAAAGTCTGTTTTTAATATGCAAACTAACCTTTTGACTAGTCGAAGGGGCGTTTGTTTCCCCAGACTATTTGTCCCATTCAGCATGTTATTACACCCCTGGGCATGATAGCATGATTTGTATGAGCCGGCGTCATCGCCAGCTATTTGCAAATCTGGCGCACATGTGCAACTTTCTTTCATACACAAAATTGCAACTCTGAAGCTTGGTGTATGCTTCCTGGCTTCAGAGACACACTGCGCATGTCCGGAAGCAGAGTAGAAGTCGGATGTCAAGAGAAGATCCCAAGATCAAGCTTCTTCTCTGCTCCCAGACATGCACAGTGCACCTCTGATAAAGGCGCCGGTCTGGAGCCGAAAACCACACCATCACCAACGTCATTGGCAGCGCACCAACATGACCTTTATGTTTTTATCTTTCCCTATTCCTTTGGTGTACCATGATGTTGCGCCTCACTGCCTACACTCCAAGTGCTATATCCCCACACTACTGGAAATAAGCCATTTTAGCACCACCCTCCCCACCTATTTTTCTGAAGCCATAAAGCATACCTCTGTCTTCAGAGACAAAATGATATGTATGATGGAAGTGGATCTTCAAAATGATTGTTCCCCTGACCTGTTACTACTGTTTTGTATTATCGATACAACCAGAAAATTGAAGAAAACGTGATTATATATATATATATATATATATATATATATATATATATATATATATATATATATATATATATATATATATATAATTTTTTTTTTTTTTCTTTTAACTGGCCACAGCCCGAGCTGGTAACAGTTGATTAAGTCCGTTAGTTGTGGTACGACATATAGCATGTCCACCGAACTCTTATTGATGACCTATGCTAAAAATGGTCATTAGTATCTTAGTAGTGAGAAAACTCTTTAAAGGGACACTGTCACCTGAATTTGGAGGGAACAATCTTCAGCCATGGAGGCGGGGTTTTTGGGTTTTTGATTCACCCTTTCCTTACCCGCTGGCTGCATGTTGGCTGCAATATTGGATTGAAGTTAATTCTCTGTCCTCCGTAGTACATGCCTGCACAAGGCAATCTTGCCTTGCACAGGCGTGTACTATGGAGGACAGAGAATGAACTTCAATCCAATATTGCAGCCAGCATGCAGCCAGCGGGTAAGGAAAGGGTGAATCAAAAACCCCGCCTCCATGGCTGAAGATTGTTCCCTCCAAATCCAGGTGACAGTGTCCCTTTAAATGTATTCAGAGCAATACGTGACTAGTTACTATGTGTGAACCCTTTGTCTCAAGCATTTTGCTTTCTAAACAATGTACCAGGAAGCAGTAAGCAGAGATTCTGGTCTTGTTAATCATATTGTAAGGATCAACAAGCTGTAGAATAAAGGGAAAAATCAGTCCACACTTTTACAAGTCTATGTGGAAGCACAGTTATTTTATGCCTCTCTTATTGTTCATTCACTAAACAGTGCAGACGTAAATATCCACAGATATACAGTTACACTGTGTTACAAATTATTATGCAAATTGGATTTAAGTGTCATAAAGATTTAATTGTTTTGTTTTTCAAATAAACTCGTGGATGGTATTGTGTCTCAGGGCTCAATGGATCACTAAAATCAATCTTAAACACATATTGATAATTAGTTTTCCAGATGATTCTAAGTAAAGGAAAACTACTTAAAAATGATGTTCCACATTATTAAGCAGGCCACACTTTTCAATCAATATGGGAAATAAAAAGGATCTCTTTGCTGCTGAAAAGCGTTAAATAGTGCAATGCCTTGAACAAGGTATGAAAACTTTAGATATTCCACGAAAACTTAAGAGTGATCATCATACTGTGAAGAGATTTGTGAATGAAAAAGAGCACAGACAGAGTTCATGCAGACAAAAGGTACCTTCACACTCAACGATATCGCTAGCGATCCGTGACGTTGCAGCATCCTGGCTAGCGATATCGTTCAGTTTGACAGGCAGCAGCGATCAGGATCCTGCTGTGACATCGTTGGTCGGTGCAGAAAGTCCAGAACTTTATTTCGTCGCTGGACTCCCTGCAGACATCGCTGAATCGGCGTGTGTGACGCCGATTCAGCGATGTCTTCACTGGTAACCAGGGTAAACATCGGGTTACTAAGCGCAGGGCCGCGCTTAGTAACCTGATGTTTACCCTGGTTACCAGCGTAAACGTAAAAAAAAAAAAAATTACATACTTACCTTCCGCTGTCTGTCCTCTCTGCACTGTTAGCGCCGGCCAGCCGGAAAGCAGAGCACAGCGGTGACGTCACCGCTGTGCTTTCCAGCTGGCGCTCAGTCAGTGCAGAGAAGCACAGCGCCAGGGGACAGGCAGCGGAAGGTAAGTATGTAGTGTTTGTTTTTTTTTACGTTTATCAACTGCTTCTTTTGAACTCCATCAAATGAGCGTGCCTGCAATGGTCTCTCCATTGCTAACTATTTAATATGAGGCCAAACATGTAGGAAAATATAGTACAGTAAAACAACAAATTGTAGCTTTCCAAAACCTTTGTAGGACCCCACCCTTAAAACATTTCACAAAAATGGATTTAGATCATAGATCCATGTAATAAAGTTATATTGTTCACTCTGAAAAAAAGGATGGCAAAAGACAATCGCCATTTGTGCATTTTTTTTTTTACATAACCATCCTAGCTTTTCATCTTTTACAGTTAAATAAAGTTCAGTTTTCTTTCATCATGAGACATGAATATTTCCAGGGAGAATTTAGACGAATATAAGAAATAAAATGAATATTGTTAAGATGTTAATTATGCCTGCATCTTTGTAATATAAAGCGCTGTGTTCTGAATGTTGTGCTGATTGCAGATTTTATTTATTTTTTTCCAGCAAAAAAAGAAGAAAGCAGATGCACTCACCAGATGCAGTTACAAAGCGTCCTTTATTTCAGTGCCAGCCGGCACACAATTCACGGCACGGGGGAGAGGGAAGTGGACAGGGAGAGTGCGACAGGTAAGACGACGGCCGTTTCGCGCTGCCTGAGAGCGCTTCTACCCGTAGAAGCGCTCTCAGGCAGCGCGAAACGGCCGTCGTCTTACCTGTCGCACTCTCCCTGTCCACTTCCCTCTCCCCCGTGCCGTGAATTGTGTGCCGGCTGGCACTGAAATAAAGGACGCTTTGTAACTGCATCTGGTGAGTGCATCTGCTTTCTTCTTTTTTTGCTGGATTGTCATGGACTATTTTTCTGCAGATTGCACCTCCTGGTTCATTTCTTAGACTGCTACACACCTCGTTGGTTTGCCACCGGTTTTCTCTATTTTTCAGGGCTGTGCCGCTCTCTCTCTCTTTTTGGTCTTCTTATTTATTTTTTTGCTTCTAAGCCAAATTACGATGATCACACTTTTAGGCAGCTGAGAGTTTTGTAAACTAAATCACCCTTAAAATAAATGTGAAAAATTAAAAACAGAAACACCGGGATATATACAGAAAATGCTGTTATTAGTGCAGAATTAACCCCTTTACCCCCAAGGGTGGTTTGCACGTTAATGACCGGGCCAATTTTTACAATTCTGACCACTGTCCCTTTATGAGGTTATAACTCTGGAACGCTTCAATGGATCCTGGTGATTCTGACATTGTTTTCTCGTGACATATTGTACTTCATGACAATGGTAAAAATTATTTGATAGTACCTGCGTTTATTTGTGAAAAAAACGGAAATTTGGCGAAAATTATGAAAATTTCGCAATTTTCCAACTTTGAATTTTTATGCAATTAAATCACAGAGATATGTCACACAAAATACTTAATAAATAACATTTCCCACATGTCTACTTTACATCAGCACAATTTTGGAAACAAAATTTTTTTTTGTTAGGGAGTTATAAGGGTTAAAAGTTGACCAGCAATTTCTCATTTCTACAACACCATTTTATTTTAGGGACCACATCTCATTTGAAGTCATTTTGAGGGGTCTATATGATAGAAAATACCCAAGTGTGACACCATTCTAAAAACTACACCCCTCAAGGTGCTCAAAACCATATTCAAGAAGTTTATTAACCCTTCTGGTGCTTCACAGGAATTTTTTGAATGTTTAAATAAAAATGAACATTTAACTTTTTTTCACAAAAAATTTAATTCAGCTCCAATTTGTTTTATTTTACCAAGGGTAACAGGAGAAAATGGACCCCAAACATTGTTGTACAATTTGTCCTGAGTATGCCAATACCCCACATGTGGGGGTAAACCACTGTTTGGGCGCATGGCAGAGCTCGGAAGCGAAGGAGTGCCATTTGACTTTCAATGCAAAATTGACTGGAATTGAGATGGGACGCCATGTTTCGTTTGGAGAGCCCCTGATGTGGCTAAACATTGAAACCCCCCACAAGTGACACCATTTTGGAAAGTAGACCCCCTAAGGAACTTATCTAGAGGTGTGGTGAGCACTTTGACCCACCAAGTGCTTCACAGAAGTTTATAATGTAGAACCGTAAAAATAAAAAATCATATTTTTTCACAAAAATTATCTTTTCGCCCCCAATTTTTTATTTTCCCAAGGGTAAGAGAAGAAATTGGACCCCAAAAGTTGTTGTACAATTTGTCCTGAGTACGCTGATACCCCATATGTGGGGGTAAACCACTGTTTGGGTGGATGGGAGAGCTGGGAAGGGAAGGAGCGCCGTTTGACTTTTCAAAGCAAAATTGACAGGAATTGAGATGGGACGCCATGTTGCGTTTGAAGAGCCACTGATGTGCCTAAACATTGAAACCCCCCACAAATGACACCATTTTGGAAAGTAGACCCCCTAAGGAACTTATCTAGAGGTGTGGTGAGCACTTTGACCCACCAAGTGCTTCACAGAAGTTTATAATGCAGAGCCGTAAAAATAAAACAAAATTTTTTTCCCACAAAAATTATTTTTTTAGCCCCCAGTTTTGTATTTTCCTGAGGGTAACAGGAGAAATTGGACCCCAAAATTTGTTGCCCAATTTGTCCTGAGTGCGATGATACACCATATGTGGGGGGAACCACTGTTTGGGCACATGGGAGGGCTCAGAAGGGAAGGAGTGCCATTTGAATGCAGACTTAGATGGAATGGTCTGCAGGTGTCACATTGCGTTTGCAGAGCCCCTAATGTACCTAAACAGTAGAAACCCCCCACAAGTGACACCATTTTGGAAAGTAGACCCCCTTAGGAACTTATCTAGATGTGTGCTGAGCGCTTTGACCCACCAAGGGCTTCACAGAAGTTTATAATGGAGAGCCGTAAAAATAAAACAAAAATTTTTTCCCACAAAAATTATTTTTTAGCCCCCAGTTTTGTATTTTGCCGAGGGTAACAGGAGAAATTCGACCCCACAATTTGTTGTCCAATTTGTCCTGAGTGCGCTGATACCCCATATGTGGGGGGGAACCACTGTTTGGGCGCATGGGAGGGCTCGGAAGGGAAGGAGCTTCATTTGGAATGAGGACTTAGATGGAATGGTCTGCAGGTGTCACATTGCATTTGCAGAGCCCCTAATGTACCTAAACAGTAGAAACCTCCCACAAGTGACACCATTTTGGAAACTAGACCCCCTAAGGAACTCATCTAGATGTGTTGTGATAGCTTTGAACCCCCAAGTGTTTCACTACAGTTTGTAACGCAGAGCCGTGAAAATTAAAAAAAAAAATCTTTCCCCCCAAAATTATTTTTTAGCCCCCAGTTTTGTATTTTCCCGAGGGTAAGAGGAGAAATTCGACCCCAAAAGTTGTTGTCCAATTTGTCCTGAGTACGCTGATACCCCGTATGTTGGGGGAAACCACCGTTTGAGCGCATGGCAGAGCTCGGAAGGGAAGGAGCGCCATTTGGAATGCAGACTTAGATGGAATGGTCTGCAGACGTCACATTGCGTTTGCAGAACCCCTAATGTACCTAAACAGTAGAAACCCCCCACAAGTGACCCCATATTGGAAACTAGACCCCCCAGGGAACTAATCTAGATGTGTTGTGAGAACTTTGAACCCCCAAGTGTTTCACTACAGTTTATAACGCAGAGCCGTGAAAATAAAAAATCTTTTTTTTCCCACAAAAAATATGTTTTAGCCCCGAGTTTTGTATTTTCCCAAGGGTAACAGGAGAAATTGGACCCCAAAAGTTGTTGTCCTATTTGTCCTGAGTACGCTGATACCCCATATGTTGGGGTAAACCCCTGTTTGGGCACACAGGAGAGCTCGGAAGGGAAGAAGCACGGTTTTACTTTTTCAACGCAGAATTGGCTGGAATTGAGATCGGACGCCATGTCGTGTTTGGAGAGCCCCTGATGTGCCTAAACAGTGGAAACCCCCCAATTATAACTGAAACCCTAATCCAAACACATCCCTAACCCTAATCCCAACAGTAACCCTAACCACACCTCTAACCCTGACACACCCCTAACCCTAATCCCAACCCTATTCCCAACCGTAAATGTAATCTAAACCCTAACTGTAACTTTAGCCCCAACCCAAACTGTAGCCCTAGCCCTAGCCCTAACCCTAACCCTAGCCCTAGCCCTAACCCTAGCCCTAACCCTAGCCCTAACCCTAACCCTAGCCCTAACCCTAGCCCTAACCCTAACCCTAGCCCTAACCCTAGCCCTAACCCTAACCCTAGCCCTAAACCTAACCCTAACCCTAGCCCTAACCCTAGCCCTAGCCCTAAACCTAACCCTAACCCTAGCCCTAACCCTAGCCCTAGCCCTAGCCCTAACCCTAACCCTAGCCCTAGCCCTAACCCTAGCCCTAACCCTAGCCCTAACCCTAACCCTAGCCCTAACCCTAGCCCTAACCCTAACCCTAGCCCTAACCCTAGCCCTAACCCTAACCCTAGCCCTAACCCTAGCCCTAACCCTAACCCTAGCCCTAAACCTAACCCTAACCCTAGCCCTAACCCTAGCCCTAGCCCTAACCCTAGCCCTAACTCTAACCCTAGCCCTAATAGGAAAATGGAAATAAATACATTTTTTAAATTTTTCCCTAACTAAGGGGGTGATGAAGGGGGGTTTGATTTACTTTTATAGCGGGTTTTTTAGCGGATTTTTATGATTGGCAGCCGTCACACACTGAAAGACGCTTTTTATTGCAAAAAATATTTTTTGCGTTACCACATTTTGAGAGCTATAATTTTTCTATATTTTGGTCCACAGAGTCATGTGAGGTCTTGTTTTTTGCGGGACGAGTTGATGTTTTTATTGGTAACATTTTCGGGCACGTGACATTTTTTGATCGCTTTTTATTCCGATTTTTGTGAGGCAGAATGACCAAAAACCAGCTATTCATGAATTTCTTTTGGGGGAGGCGTTTATACCGTTCCGCGTTTGGTAAAATTGATGAAGCAGTTTTATTCTTCGGGTCAGTACGATTACAGCGATACCTCATTTATATCATTTTTTTATGTTTTGGCGCTTTTATACGATAAAAACTATTTTATAGAAAAAATAATTATTTTTGCATCACTTTATTCTCAGGACTATAACTTTTTTATTTTTTTGCTAATGATGCTGTATTGTGGCTCGTTTTTTGCGGGACAAGATGACGCTTTCAGCGGTACCATGGTTAGTTATATCTGTCTTTTTGATCGCGTGTTATTCCACTTTTTGTTCGGCGGTATGATAATAAAGCGTTGTTTTTTGCCTCGTTTTTTTTTTTTTTTTCTTACGGTGTTTACTGAAGGGGTTAACTAGTGGGCCAGTTTTATAGGTCGGGCCGTTACGGACGCGGCGATACTAAATATGTGTACTTTTATTGTTTTTTTTTTTTTATTTAGATAAAGAAATGTATTTATGGGAATAATATATATATTTTTTTTCATTATTTTGGAATATTTTTTTTTATTTTTTTTACACATTTGAAATTTTTTTTTTTTACTTTTTTACTTTGTCCCAGGGGGGGACATCACAGATCAGTGATCTGACAGTTTGCACAGCACTCTGTCAGATCACTGATCTGATAGGAGTGCAGGCTGCTTCACAGTGCCTGCTCTGAGCAGGCTCTGTGAAGCCACCTCCCTTCCTGCAGGACCCGGATCCGCGGCCATCTTGGATCCGGGGCTGGAGGGAGCAGGGAGGGAGGTGAGACCCTCGCAGCAACGCGATCACATCGCGTTGCTGCGGGGGGCTCAGGGAAGCCCGCAGGGAGCCCCCTCCCTGCGCGGTGCTTCCCTGTACCGCCGGCACATCGCGATCATCTTTGATCGCGGTGTGCCGGGGGTTAATGTGCCGGGGGCGGTCCGTGACCGCTCCTGGCACATAGTGCCGGATGTCAGCTGCGATAAACAGCTGACACCCGGCCGCGATCGGCGGCGCTCCCCCCGTGAGCGCTGCCGATCGCATATGACGTACTATTGCGTCCTTGGGAAGTAAAGCCCACCCCACATGGACGCAATAGTACGTCTAATGGCAGAAAGGGGTTAATACTGTATTTTCTATAAACCATATACAGGTGACAGTGTCTACATGATAGATGTATAAAATGAGTCTCTTCTTTCATAGAGGGGGCATTTTTCAATAAAGTGACCGCATGCTTCACTTATTGTACTGTATGTTTCTATTTCTGGTGCATGTTATCTTTGTAAGTGTGTGGGTTTCCAATATGAACTTGAATGATAAATGGAGGCCTCCCTTCCTTCACCCTATTTAACAATACTAGGCAATTTGTGTGCTATAGTAGACTTCATCGAAAAGGCATTTCCTTTTTTTCTAGTACGTCTTTCTGATTGATAACTTTCTAAGAAAGAAAGGGTTGTGTATAAATTTACCCGACTACACAATATATTGGAGAAGTAACCGGAGTTTATATGAACGTTAAAACCTGTTTATTCCTTACAGTAATTTGAATTAATCAATTGAGTATTCAAAATGCACAACAGGATCAAAGCTGGTCAGAATGCTATAATATTCATTAATTTATTAGCTTGCTTATATAGCGCCAATTTATTTCACAGTGTTTTAGAGACACTCTCTCTTATCACTGACCCCATTGGGGCTCACAATCTGTTTTCTATCCAGTATGACTTTGCAGTTAATTGTATATGAAAAAGTCATCAATTTAGTTCAAATTTATGGTGCCGATTGTTCATGTTTGGATTAGTACACTCTCACGCTAAGTCAGTCTTGATGGAGTAGAAGAGGTGCTGAATTCGATGAGAAACAGACGCCACTAAATTAATTCAGCTCCTCTTCTGAGCTGTTCACACCTCTTTGTGTCATGCCAGAAATGCTTCTCCATTTGGGGATGCTGGCACTAAAAAAACAGCATAAAAAATGATTTTTTTTTTCTCAAATTGCTTGTCCCGCCCCCGCTTCTCTTCAGCTCCCCTTATTTCAGCAGAACTGATCCAAAATGATGTGAAGACACCAAAAGTCACAGTATTTCTGCATGACCATGGATTTCGCCAAAAAATTGCGACTTTTCAATTCCATTTTTGGGGGGTGTAAAAGTTTTGATTTAACGGCTACTAAGTGAAAATAACAGCATAAATTTGATCAGGGTTGTTGTAATTAATATAATCATACCTCTTGGTATAAATGATTCTTATTGGTATACATTTTTAATATTGTACCGTGTTCTGGCATTTATTTTGCTTAGTTTTTTAATTATATATTTTTCTACTTTTAAATAGAAGGGTAAGTCAATGTCAGACACCTTTTTCCTGGGGAAAACTGGGGGACTAGACTAGTTCATAGTTAACTTTTTGGGATGCCAAAGTTCCCCCATATACATCATATTGTTTAAGCTGCCACTTGCTAATTTAGCAAATTATGTTCTAGTATTACTCATTTTTCAGCACTGCATTCAATTCAGTAAGGGTGCTTTCACATTGCGTTTTGCCACCCATTGGTTGGTCCTGTCGAGGCTTACATCCGAACCCCCACCCCATAAACTGGCACCCTAAAGCTTAAATATTAGATAGAAAAAAATTCTGTCCAGAGCACTTTATCATTCTCTTTGACAAATAGCAAGGTAACCTAAAACACCTTTTTGTACAACTGGCCATACAAACTGTACTGTATGAGATAGCTGTCAGCCATTGGCTTATTTAGGCATGGAAACATTCTCGCTTAAATCCAGAAACAAAAATATGCACAGACTAAATAGTTTGCTCACTTGAATGATTAGTTAAAATGTAGGCAGTACATGAAGTGAGAAGAATGATTACATCCAGAGCCAAAAATCAATACTGATAATAAACGATAACGTTTCAACTCACAAAACGCAAGGACAGGTTTTGAAAATTGTAACTTTTTTTACTTTTTGTTTTTTTTCTCTGACAATTTCTGTTGCTTGTCTTCAAATGCTGTTAGATTTCCTGCCATTCTATGTTTCTTTTAGCCAGACGGACACATGACAACTTCTCAGCGGTGGCCTGCTCAGAGCAGGCGCTTGTAAGCCTGCAGCCCTGCATGTCAGATCGCTGATCTGACACAGTGTTCTGCAAAGTGTCAGATCAGCGATCTGACCCTATAACATGATGATGCGACATGGCGTCCGATCTCAATTCCAGCCAATTCTGTGTTGAAAAAGTAAAATAGTGCTCCTTCCCTTACGAGCTCTCCCGTGCGCCCAAACAGGGGTTTACCCCAACATATGGGGTATTAGCGTACTCTGGACAAATTAGACAACAACTTTTGGGGTCCAATTTCTCTTGTTACCCTTGGGAAAATAAAAATTTGGGGGGCTAAAAAAACATTTTTGTGGGAATTTTTATTTTTTATTTTCACGGCTCTGCGTTATAAACTGTATTGAAACACTTGGGGGTTCAAAGTTCTCACAGCACATCTAGATAAGTTCCTTGGGGGGTCTAGTTTCCAATATGGGGTCATTTGTGGGGGGTTTCTACTGTTTAGGTACATTAGGGGCTCTGCAAACGCAATGTGACGCCTGCTGACCATTCTATCTAAGTCTGTATTCCAAATAGCGCTCCTTCCCTTCCCAGCTCTGCCATGCGACCAAACGGTGGTTCCCCCCCAACATATGGGGTATCAGCGTACTCAGGACAAATTGGACAACAACTTTTGGGGTCCAATTTGTCCTGTTACCCTTGGGAAAATACAAAACTGGAAGCTAAAAAATAATTTTTGTGGGAAAAAATAATTTTTATTTTCACGGCTCTGCGTTATAAATTGTAGTGAAACACTTGGGGGTTAAAAGCTCTCACAACACATCTAGATAAGGTCCTTTCCTGTGTTACTTTTGGGTGGTTTCAATGTTTAGGCACATCAGTGGCTCTCCAAACGCAACATGGCGTCCCATCTCCATTCCTGTCAATTTTGCATTGAAAAGTCAAACGGCGCTCCTTCCCTTCAGAGCTCTGCCATGCGCCTAAACAGTGGTTTACCCCCACATATGGGGTATCAGCCTACTCAGGACAAATTGCACTACCACTTTTAACCCCTATCTGACCTCGGACGAGATAGTACGTCCGAGGTCAGATCCCCTGATTTGCTGCAGGGCTCCGCGGTGAGCCCGCATCAAAGCCGGGACATGTCAGCTGTTTTGAACAGCTGACATGTGCCCGTAATAGGCGCGGGCAGAATCGCGATCTGCCCGCACCTATTAACTAGTTAAATGCCGCTGTCAATCGCAGACAGCGGCATTTAACTACCATTTCCGGCCGGGCGGCCAGAAATGACGTCATCGCCGACCCCCGTCACATGATCGGGGTCGGCGATGCTTCAGAATAGTAACCATAGAGGTCCTAGAGACCTCTATGGTTACTGATCCCCGGCAGCTGTGAGCGCCACCTTGTGGTCGGCGCTCACAGCACACCTGCAATTCTGCTACATAGCAGCGATCTGATGATCGCTGCTATGTAGCAGAGCCGATCGCGTTGTGTCTGCTTCTAGCCTCCCATGGAGGCTATTGAAGCATGGCAAAAGTAAACAAAAAAAGTTAAAAAAAAATGTGAAAAAAATAAAAAAAATATAAAAGTTTAAATCACCCCCCTTTCGCCCCAATCAAAATAAATGAATAAAAAAAAAATCAAATCTACACATATTTGGTATCGCCGCGCTCAGAATCGCCCGATCTATCAACTAAAAAACAGCATTAACCTGATCACTAAACGGCATAGCGAGAAAATAATGCGAAAAGCCAGAATTACGTTTTTTGGTCGCCGCGACATTGCATTAAAATGCAATAACGGGCGATCAAAAGAACGTATCAGCACCAAAATGCTATCATTAAAAACGTTATCTCGGCACGCAAAAAATAAGCCCTCAACCGACCCCAGATCTTGAAAAATGGAGACGCTACGGGTATCGGAAAATGGCGCAATTTTTTTTTTTTTTTAGCAAAGTTTGGAATTTTTTTTCACCACTTAGATAAAAAAATAACTTAGTCATGTTAGGTGTCTATGAACTCGTACTTAATACAAAACCCGGCACTCAACTTTGTGGTGTGAAGAAACGAAAGATTTATTATCCCAAATCAGAAAACGTTTCGGTCCCACAACTGGACCTTCATCAGTAACTGAAATAAGTATGTACATACAATACAGCATAATTAAAAACCATAATTGGGAAAACATAAATAAAACTGTGAACAAAAATAACCAAAGTATATACAACATATGCAACATCCTATGCATATGACTATGGCGAAAATGATGGTGGGTGGATACTAGTGGTATAAGAGAGTGACCTATGTCGTGGCACAGTGGTAGTACAGTGGTGGAGTTTTACATACCGTTTACTGGGACAATATATAGATTCAAGTGGCTATATGGCCTGCCTGGGAGGTGGAACATAAATCATAGTGAGAGAGTGTACTGAGGTACTATAAACGAGAAGACAAAAGAAGCAGGAGTGTATGGACACCTACCCGGAGGTAGCTACCAATATAGTATTGGATATCCAGAGAGAAAAGTTACAGCCTAGAAGAAATAGAACATCTATGACGGACCCTGATGGAGTTACATACTGGAGAGACGCTGAAGAGTGTAGCATGTAATTACCTATATGGGTGCTGTCATCGCGGCGTCCACCGCTGAATAGCAAGTGAGGAGAGAGGGCCGTGGGGCTGTTTATATAGTGGCAGAGACTGGGAGGATGTCAGCTGTGAGCATGAGAGCGGTGCTTAACCGCCCAGGAAGTGGGCGGAATTAGGCAGAAGTGACCTGCCAGGAAGAGCAGGTCACATGGACGGTGGTGTGCGGGCGCCATCTTGGAGGTGGCAGTGCTAAAAAGTAGATAGACTGTGCCTGACCACAGCCGCCAGTGTGCGATACATAGGGCTATAAGGGCGGCTGGAGTTCGCATGTCCAGACGCTTACATCGGGTATGAGAGGCTATGTGCGCAGCGATTTATACACTACCCGGAAAAAAGCCTGTAATGCGCATGCCTGTAACTGCCTGCATTAAGCTGTGTGGAAATAAAAAAAAAAAAAAGTGCGGCAATAAAAATACTGCAAATAAATGAAAATGAGCCTGTTAAAAATGAAAGAAGGCTAGTTAGCAAACGCCAGGCAGGAGTAAATTAACCGCATGTACATGTACCCGAATACAGGGATACTATAATGCCCATCAGGGGCCACGGGAAGGTTGTAGTGCAGTTGTAAGGTTAAAGATGGCAGAGGAGAGGTATGTGTAACCGTCATAGAAAGAGGGTATATATAAACTGAAGCAGATTGGAAAAAAGGTATAAGGACCAAGATGCACCAACATACCGGCAGGCCAATGGTAGAAAGGATGGAAAAATGACAGCCGTCAGAGGAGAGAGCAGTAGTGGAAGTGTTTTGACCGATGACAAGAACAGTACTGAGATGGTGTTGATAACACATAACAATAATAGCTATAACAGGGGGACGTGAGTATCCTGAGCATAGTGATGACAAGTGGGTGGAACTGTGCTCGTGATCCATTATGCCGACAATTCAATATAGACGACTCTAAAAAAACAGAGAAAAGCGAGTTAGTAACAAAGTAGGGTAATATTGATATACATCATATAAACGCCATCACCTCATAGTCCCGATTCAAGCCTTTCGGAGAGAGGGTTTCCAGAGTATGGATCCAGAAAGCCGCCTTCTTTTTGAGCAAAGTGATCCTATCACCACCCCGCCTTGGGGGTGGTACATGGTCAATGACCTGGTATTTTAATTGGGAAACAGAGTGTCCTTGAGTATGAAAGTGGTATGGGATGGGAAGGAGTAGGTTGCTACAACGGATGGTGGATTTATGTTTTGAAATCCTATCCCTGACCGGTTGTGTAGTTTCCCCTATGTAAAGTAAGCCACACGGGCATTTGATAAGGTACACTACATAGGTGGAGTCGCAGGTGAAGAAGTTCTTGATATGAAATGTTTTGCCAGATCTGGGGTGTTGGAACGTGTTCCCCTTTTGTATGTTATTGCACTGTGCGCAATGAAGGCACGGAAAGGTGCCAGACTTTGGTCGTGAGAGGAAGATCTGTCGACGTGGGTCCTTAGGCCCAATGTCAGCTTTGACCAGATTGTCCCTTAAGTTGGGGGGTCTCCTAAAGCATGGTAATAAGGGCTCCTTAAATTCTGGTATGTCAGGGTGGGCTGTAGAAAGGAGATGCCAGTGTCTCCTGATGGTTTTGTGAAGAATGAAGGAGAAGGGGTGATATGTATGCACGAAGGGAATGCGTTTTTCTGTGTTCGTCCTGGCTATTTGGGGTGGAGGGTCCCTAGACCGTGCCAGTATTGCCGAGGGATAACCCCTCTTAAGAAATTTCGTGGTCATACCCTGGAGACGTTCCTCACAGAGTATTGGATCCGGGACTATGCGTTTGACCCGTTGGTATTGTGATATAGGAATCGAGCGTTTCGTGGATGGTGGGTGGACGCTCTGGTAGTGTAGCAAGCTATTCCTGTCCGTTGGCTTAGAGTATAGATCAGTAGTAAGTAGGCCCGCTGAATCTTTGAGCACCGTAGTGTCTAGAAAATTAATGGCGTTCTGGTCATGACTGATAGTGAAGTTGATGCCTGGCCAGGCATCATTGAGGAAAAGGAAGAACTCCTGCAAGGACTCCAATGAGCCCCCCCCCATAGGCAAAAAAACATCATCTATGTATCGTTTCCACACGGAAACGTTGTGAATAAACAAAGGATGTTTGTAGATGACGGACGTCTCGAATAATGCCATGTACGTGTTAGCGTACGGGGGCGCTACATTGGAGCCCATTGCGGTCCCCCGTCTCTGCAAGTAAAAGGAATCCTGGAAGAGAAAAAAGTTATTATAGAGTACCGTTGTCAGTAATTCAATACAAAGATTGATCTGGTCCGTATCAAGGCCTGCGGCGGTGAGGGACTGGTGTACCGCATTAATGCCGTTCAGATGCGGAATGGACGTGTACAAGTCCTTAACGTCTAAAGTTACCAGGAGGGTGTTTGGAGGTACCCTATGTAGATCCCTGATACATTGTAAAAAATCCCCAGTGTCCAAGATGAATGATGCTGATCTCTGAGTAATAGGTGTGAGGATTTTTTCCAGGTATCGTGATAGTGGGGAAATGATTGAATCTGTGGAGGCCACAATTGTCCATTATGACAAGCGCGCCACCCTTGTCTGCTGGTTTTATGATGAGGTTGGGGTCTTTGTATTGAATTACTGACAACGGTACTCTATAATAACTTTTTTCTCTTCCAGGATTCCTTTTACTTGCAGAGACAGGGGACCGCAATGGGCTCCAATGTAGCGCCCCCGTACGCTAACACGTACATGGCATTATTCGAGACGTCCGTCATCTACAAACATCCTTTGTTTATTCACAACGTTTCCGTGTGGAAACGATACATAGATGATGTTTTTTGCCTATGGGGGGGCTCATTGGAGTCCTTGCAGGAGTTCTTCCTTTTCCTCAATGATGCCTGGCCAGGCATCAAATTCACTATCAGTCATGACCAGAACGCCATTAATTTTCTAGACACTACGGTGCTCAAAGATTCAGCGGGCCTACTTACTACTGATCTATACTCTAAGCCAACGGACAGGAATAGCTTGCTACACTACCAGAGCTTCCACCCACCATCCACGAAACGCTCGATTCCTATATCACAATACCAACGGGTCAAACGCATAGTCCCGGATCCAATACTCTGTGAGGAACGTCTCCAGGGTATGACCACGAAATTTCTTAAGAGGGGTTATCCCTCGGCAATACTGGCACGGTCTAGGGACCCTCCACCCCAAATAGCCAGGACGAACACAGAAAAACGCATTCCCTTCGTGCATGCATATCACCCCTTCTCCTTCATTCTTCACAAAACCATCAGGAGACACTGGCATCTCCTTTCTACAGCCCACCCTGACATACCAGAATTTAAGGAGCCCTTATTACCATGCTTTAGGAGACCCCCCAACTTAAGGGACAATCTGGTCAAAGCTGACATTGGGCCTAAGGACCCACGTCGACAGATCTTCCTCTCACGACCAAAGTCTGGCACCTTTCCGTGCCTTCATTGCGCACAGTGCAATAACATACAAAAGGGGAACACGTTCCAACACCCCAGATCTGGCAAAACATTTCATATCAAGAACTTCTTCACCTGCGACTCCACCTATGTAGTGTACCTTATCAAATGCCCGTGTGGCTTACTTTACATAGGGGAAACTACACAACCGGTCAGGGATAGGATTTCAAAACATAAATCCACCATCCGTTGTAGCAACCTACTCCTTCCCATCCCATACCACTTTCATATTCAAGGACACTCTGTTTCCCAATTAAAATACCAGGTCATTGACCATGTACCACCCCCAAGGCGGGGTGGTGATAGGATCACTTTGCTCAAAAAGAAGGAGGCTTTCTGGATCCATACTCTGGAAACCCTCTCTCCGAAAGGCTTGAATCGGGACTATGAGCTGATGGCGTTTATATGATGTATATCAATATTACCCTACTTTGTTACTAACTCGCTTTTCTCTGTTTTTTTAGAGTCGTCTATATTGAATTGTCGGCATAATGGATCACGAGCACAGTTCCACCCACTTGTCATCACTATGCTCAGGATACTCACGTCCCCCTGTTATAGCTATTATTGTTATGTGTTATCAACACCATCTCAGTACTGTTCTTGTCATCGGTCAAAACACTTCCACTACTGCTCTCTCCTCTGACGGCTGTCATTTTTCCATCCTTTCTACCATTGGCCTGCCGGTATGTTGGTGCATCTTGGTCCTTATACCTTTTTTCCAATCTGCTTCAGTTTATATATACCCTCTTTCTATGACGGTTACACATACCTCTCCTCTGCCATCTTTAACCTTACAACTGCACTACAACCTTCCCGTGGCCCCTGATGGGCATTATAGTATCCCTGTATTCGGGTACATGTACATGCGGTTAATTTACTCCTGCCTGGCGTTTGCTAATTAGCCTTCTTTCATTTTTAACAGGCTCATTTTCATTTATTTGCAGTATTTTTATTGCCGCACTTTCTTTTTTTTTTTTTTTATTTCCACACAGCTTAATGCAGGCAGTTACAGGCATGCGCATTACAGTCTTTTTTCCGGGTAGTGTATAAATCGCTGCGCACATAGCCTCTCATACCCGATGTAAGCGTCTGGACATGCGAACTCCAGCCGCCCTTATAGCCCTATGTATCGCACACTGGCGGCTGTGGTCAGGCACAGTCTATCTACTTTTTAGCACTGCCACCTCCAAGATGGCGCCCGCACACCACCGTCCATGTGACCTGCTCTTCCTGGCAGGTCACTTCTGCCTAATTCCGCCCACTTCCTGGGCGGTTAAGCACCGCTCTCATGCTCACAGCTGACATCCTCCCAGTCTCTGCCACTATATAAACAGCCCCACGGCCCTCTCTCCTCACTTGCTATTCAGCGGTGGACGCCGCGATGACAGCACCCATATAGGTAATTACATGCTACACTCTTCAGCGTCTCTCCAGTATGTAACTCCATCAGGGTCCGTCATAGATGTTCTATTTCTTCTAGGCTGTAACTTTTCTCTCTGGATATCCAATACTATATTGGTAGCTACCTCCGGGTAGGTGTCCATACACTCCTGCTTCTTTTGTCTTCTCGTTTATAGTACCTCAGTCCACTCTCTCACTATGATTTATGTTCCACCTCCCAGGCAGGCCATATAGCCACTTGAATCTATATATTGTCCCAGTAAACGGTATGTAAAACTCCACCACTGTACTACCACTGTGCCACGACATAGGTCACTCTCTTATACCACTAGTATCCACCCACCATCATTTTCGCCATAGTCATATGCATAGGATGTTGCATATGTTGTATATACTTTGGTTATTTTTGTTCACAGTTTTATTTATGTTTTCCCAATTATGGTTTTTAATTATGCTGTATTGTATGTACATACTTATTTCAGTTACTGATGAAGGTCCAGTTGTGGGACCGAAACGTTTTCTGATTTGGGATAATAAATCTTTCGTTTCTTCACACCACAAAGTTGAGTGCCGGGTTTTGTATTATTTGCTGATTACGGTTTGGGAACCTACCCGTGCACCTCATACGGTTGTGCACACGTGTTTCTAACTATGAACTCGTACTGACCTGGAGAATCATAATGTCAGGTCAGTTTTAGCATTTAATGAACCTAGCAAAAAAGCCAAACAAAAAACAAGTGTGGGATTGCACTTTTTTTGCAATTTCACCGCACTTGGAATTTTTTTCCCATTTTCTAGTACACGACATGCTAAAACCAATGGTATCGTTCAAAAGTACAACTCGTCCCGCAAAAAATAAGCCCTCACATGGCCAAATTGACGGAAAAATAAAAAAGTTATGGCTCTGGGAAGGAGAGGGGTGAAAAACGAACACGGAAAAACGAAAAATCCCAAGGTCATGAAGGGGTTAAGGTCCAATTTCTTCTCTTACCCTTGGGAAAATAAAAAATTGAGGGCGAAAAGATCATTTTTGTGAAAAAATATGATTTTTTTTATTTTTACGGCTTTGCATTATAAACGTCTGTGAAGCACTTGGTGGGTCAAAGTGCTCACCACATCTATATACATGATTGTCTAAGGGTCACTTCCGTCTGTCTGTCCTTCTGTCACGGTTATTCATTCGCTGATTGGTCTCGGCAGCTGCCTGTCATGGCTGCCGGGACCAATCAGCGACGAGCACAGTCCGATTAGTCCCTCCTCTACTCCCCTGCACTCACTGCTTGGCGCCCGCTCCGTAATCCCCTCCACTCACCGCTCACACAGGGTTAATGGCAGCAGTAACGGCCTGCGGTGCAACGCACTCCGGTACCGCTGCTATTAACCCTGTGTGTCCCCAACTATTTACTATTGATGCTGCCTATGCAGCATCAATGATAAAAATGTCATGTTAAAAATAATAATTAAAAAAAACCTGCTATACTCACCCTCCGCCGCCTTTCCTGCTCCTCGCCACGCTCCCGCGACTGCTCCATTGCAAGCGGCAGCTTCTGCTCCTAGGGCTGGTGTGCGACAAGGACCTGCCGTGACGTCAGTCATGTGACCGCGACGTCATCATAGGTCCTGCTCACACCAGCCCTGGGACCGGAAGCTGCCGCTTGCAATGGAGCGGTCCCGGGAGCGTGGCGAGGAGCGGCAAAGGCGGCGGATGGTGAGTATAGCAGGACTTCCAACGGGCCTTCGGAAGGTGAGTATATGTTTATTTTTCTTTTAAGTCTCTATACTACGTGGCTCTGTGCTGGGCAATATACTACGTGCCTGGGCAATATACTACGTCACTGGGCAATATACTACGTGGCTGGGCAATATTCTACGTGACTGGGCAATATTCTACGTGACTGGGCAATATACTAAGTCGCTGGGTAATATACTAAGTCGCTGGGCAATATAATACGTGGCTGGGCAATATACTACGTGACTGGGCAATATACTACGTGGCTGGGCAATATACTACGTGGCTGGGCAATATACTACGTGGCTGGGCAATATAGTACGTCACTGGGCAATATACTACGTGTCTGGGCAATATACTACGTGGACATGCATATTCTAGAATACCCGATGCGTTAGAATCGGGCCACCATCTAGTATCTAGATAAGTTCCTTAGGGGGTCTACCTTCCAAAATGGTGTCACTTGTGGGGAGTTTCAATGTTTAGGCATATCAGATTGTGCAACAACTTTTGGGGTCCAATTTCTATTGTTACCCTTGGTAAAGTAAAACAAATTGGAGCTGAAGTAAATTTTGTGTGAAAAAAAGTTAAATGTTCATTTTTATTTATACATTCCATTCCATTTTTAGAATGGTGTCACACTTGGTTATTTTCTATCATATAGACCCCTCAAAATGACTTCAAATGTGATGTGGTCCCTAAAGAAAATTGTGTAAAAATGAGAAATTGCTGGTCAACTTTTAACCCTTATAACTCCCTAACAAAAAAATTTGGTTCCAAAATTGTGCTGATGTAAAGTAGACGTGGGAAATATTACTTATTAAGTATTTTGTGTGACATATCTCTGTGATTTAAGGGCATAAAAATTCAAAGTTGGAAAATAGCAAAATTACGAAGGTAATATCAAAGAAATGTTACCACTGTCATGAAGTACAATAAGTCTCAAGAAAACCGTGTCAGAATCACCAGGATCCGTTGAAGCATTCTAGAGTTATAACCTCATAAAGAGACAGTGGTCAGAATTGTAAAAATTGGCCCGGCCATTAATGTGCAAACCACCCTTGAGGGTTAAGGGGTTAATTAACCTAATAAATTCTGGCCACCCTCAGATGAAGTTTACAGGCAGGTAGTTTATATAGGGCACTACCAATTTCTGATCCAAGTGCTGCAGACGAGCAAGGAGCATAAGATGACGTTAGACATGGACAGAGTCAGTGTCTGAGGTAATGTAATGTGGGCAGTAGGACCCAGGGGAGCTCCAGCATGTATTAACCATAGAGAACAGGCAGAGAGATGACTGTACCAGTGACAACCGAGCCAGTCAGAAACTTATAAAGTGAGCTCCAGCCCTGAAATTCTGCCACTATACTAGCCAATGTGCAAATTCTCAAACTGATAGGGGAGCAGGCAATTTGCCATGCTCTCCCTCAGTGCTGCCTGATGACAGGAGCGGCTGTGGCTCAGGGTAGACCCCTACATTTAACGGGACCCCCTCTGACCTTCCAGTATCTACGCTACTACTTCTTCTGTATGTCCGTTTTGTCCAAAGGAATTGGAAGTGGCCCATTAGTGGCTGCTGATTGGCTGCAAGGCTCACATGACCTTATAAAGTCACGTGAGCCCCAGGAGACCTGGCGTCGATGTTGTTGGAATGGTTGCTTTTATTTTACATAAAATAGTAATTTAGAAGGTGTTGTCCAAGTAGCCGACAATGCCTTTGAGTAAGTTAAAGACAGTGTCACTCTATAGACTCATCCCAGTTGTCAATTTATGATTTGCAGGACAAATAACAGAAACAGCCCGGTACAGAATTCTGAGAAAACATACCCCAGCATATATATATATATATATATATATATATATATATATATATATATATATACATACATATACACTAGATGGTGGCCCGATTCTAACGCATTGGGTATTCTAGAATATGTATGTATGTATATAGCAGCCACATAGTATGTAGCAGAGGCCACGTAGTATATAGGAGCCATGTAGTATATACCAGACAAATACTACGTGGCCTGTGCTATATACTATGTGGCTGCTTTATACATACATACATATTGTAGAATACCAGATGCGTTAATACAGTCCACGCAATATATAACAGTGGCCACACAGTATATAACACAGCCCAAATTGTATATAACACAGCCCACGCAGTATATAGCAGCCAAGCAGCATATAACACAGGCGACGTAGTATATAACACAGGCCATGCAGTACACAACACAGCCCACATAGTATCTAGCAGCCACATGGTATATAACACTGCCCACGCGGTATATAACAGTGCCCACGTAGTATCTAACACTGGCCACGTAGTATATAGCAGCCACGCGGTATATAACACTACCCACATGGTATATAACACTGCCCACATAGTATATAGCAGCCACGCGGTATATAACGCAGCCCACACGGTATATAACACTGCCCACGTGGTATATAACACTGCCCACACGGTATATAACACTGCCCACGTAGTATACAACACTGGCCACGTAGTATATAGAAGCCACACGGTATATAACGCAGCCCACACACTATATAACACTGCCCACGTAGTATTTAGCAGTGTGGGTACATATCCGTGTTAAAAAAAGATAATTAAAATAAAAAATATTTATATACTCACCCGCTGGGATCCAGCGAAGCTGTCCCTATGCGCGCGGCTGCTGCCATCTTCCGTTCCCAGGATGCATTGCAAAATTAACCAGATGACTTAGCGGTCTCGCGAGACCGCTAAGTCTTCTGGGTAATTTTGCAAAGCATCTCTGGGAACGGAAGATGGCGGCAGGCGTGAGCGCATCATCGGACTACGGAAGGTGAGCATAGCAGGTTTTTTGTTTTTTATTATTTTTAACATTTACATCTTTTTACTATTGATATTGCATAGGCAGTATCAATAGTAAAAAGTTGGGGACACACAGGGTTAACCCCTTCCCGACCTTTGTCGCAGCGTTTGCGTCATGAAAACCTGTTCCATTCCGACCTGTGATGCAGCATATGCGTCATGGCCGGATTGGGCTCCTGCAGGCCGGGCGAAAGGGTTAACTGTAATTTCACCCGGCCTGCAGGGACAAAAGGAGATGTACTTTAGCCCAGGGGGGGTGGCTTCACCCCCCCCCGTGGCTACGATCGCTCTGATTGGCTGTTGAAAGTGACATTTCACTTTCAATCAGAGCGATAGTAATATTTCACCAATGAAAATTGATGAAATATTACAATCCAGCCATGGCCGATGCTGCAATAGCATCAGCCATGGCTGGAGATCGTGATCTGACCCCCCACCGCCACCGATCACCTCCCCTCCGTCCTCTGTCCTGTCATTTCCTGTCCTCCGCTCCCCTCCGTCCTCCTGTCCGCTCCCCCCGCTGTCTGATTCCCCCCCATCATACTTACCGACCTCGCGTGTGCCTCCCAGTGTCCATCCTGCTGCTGCATGGGCGCCGCCATCTTGGAAAATGGCGGGCGCATGCGCAGTTCGCCCGAGGAATCTGCCGGCCGGCAGATTCGTTACTAGTACATTTTGATCGCTGTAATAGGTTCTATCACAGCGATCAAAATAAAAAAAATAATAAATAAACCCCCCCTTTATCACCCCCATAGGTAGGGACAAAAATAAAATAAAGACATTTTTCTTTTTCTTTGCCCCACTAGGGTTAGGGTTAGGGTTAGTTCACACTGCGTCTAAGCAGTCCGTTAGACGGACTACGTTACACCACGGCATAAACGCGGTGTAACATAGTTTGTTATGGCCGCCATTGACAGCAATGTCGGACGCATCACTAGCGCACACCCACAATGGGTGTACGCTAGGGATGTGCCGTCATTGAGTGACGGACTCGGAGACGCGGGCTGCAGCGTTTCTGGGTCCGTCACTGCTAGCGCAGATAGAGCTAGCAGATGCTCTATCTGCGCTAGCGCGATGCAAACGTCGGCACTTGTGCTAGCAGCAGCCCATTAGCGTATGTGCTGAACGGGCTGCTGCTAGCGCAATGTGAACCTGGCCTTAGGGTTAGGGTTTGGGTTACGGCTAGAATTAGGGTTAGGGTTAGAATTAGGCTTTGTGCACATGGTGCGGATTTGGCTGCGGATCTGCGGCCAATCCGCTGCGGATTCGTAGCAGTTTTCCATCAAGTTTACAGTACCATGTAAACCTATGGAAAACCAAATCCGCTGTGCCCATGATGCGGAAAATACCGCGCGGAAATGCTGTGTTGTATTTTCCACAGCATGTCAATTCTTTGTGCGGATTCCGCAGCGTTTTACACCTGTTCCTCAATAGGAATCCACAGGTGAAATCCACACAAAAAACACTGGAAATCCCCGGTAAATCCGCAGGTAAAATGCAGTGCCTTTTACCTGCGGATTTTTCAAAAATGGTACGGAAATATCTCACACGAATCCGCAACGTGGGCACATAGCCTTAGGGTTAGGTTTGGAATTAGGGCTAGGGTTGGAAATAGGGTTAAGATTAGGCTGTGGTTAGGGTTAGGGTTAGGGGTGTGTTGGGGTTAGGGTTGGGATTAAGGTTAGGGGTGTGTTGGGGTTAGGGTTGTGGTTAGGGGTGTGTTGGGGTTAGGGTTGTGATTAGGGTTATGGCTAGAGTTGGGATTAGGGTTAGGAGTGTGTTGGGGTTAGTGTTGGAGGTAAAATTAAGGGGTTTCCACTGTTTAGGCACATCAGGGGTCTCCAAATGCAACATGGCGCCACCATTGATTCCAGTCAATCTTGCATTCAAAAAGTCAAATGGTGCTCCCTCCCTTCCGAGCCCCGACGTGCACCCAAACAGTGGTTTACCCCCACATATGGGGTACCAGCTTACTCAGGACAAACTGGGCAACAATTATTGGGGTCCAATTTCTCCTGTTACCCTTGTGAAAATAAAAAATTGCTTGCTAAAACATCATTTTTGAGAAAAGAAACATGATTTTTTATTTTCATAGCTGTGTGTTGTAAACTTCTGTGAAGCACTTGGGGGTTCAATGTGCTCACCACATATCTAGATAAGTTCCTTGGGGGGTCTAGTTTCCAAAGAGGGGGTCACTTGTGGGGGTTTTCTACTGTTTAGGCACATCAGTGGCTTTGCAAACGCAACGTGATGCCCGCAGACCATTCCATCAAGTCTGCATTTCAAAAGTCACTACTTCCCTTCCAAGCCCCGACGTGTGCCCAAAAAGTGGTTCCCCCGACATATGGGGTATCAGCGTACTCAGGACAAACTGCACAACAACTTTTCGGGTCCAATTTCTCCTGTTACTCTTGTGAAAATAAAAAATTGTCGGCTAAAAAATAATTTTTGAGGAAAGAATGTTTTTTTATTTTCACGGCTCTGCGTTATAAACTTCTGTGAAGCACTTGAGGGTTTAAAGTGGTCACCACACATCTAGATTAGTTCCTTGGGAGGTCTAGTTTCCAAAATGGGGTCACATGTGGGGAAGCTTCAATGTTTAGGCACACAGGAGCTCTCCAAATGCGACATGGTGTCAGCAAATGATTGGAGCTAATTTTTCATTTAAAAAGTCAAATGGCGCTCCTTCCCTTCTGAGCCCTATCGTGTGCCCAAACAGTGGTTTACTCCCACATGTGAGGTATCAGTGTACTCAGGATAAATTTTACAATAACTTTTGGTGTCCAGTTTCTCTTTTTACCCTTGGGAAAATAAAAAAATGTTTTGTGAAAAAAAAGTACTTTTTCATATTTATGGATCAATTTGTGAAGCACCTGGGGGTTCAACGTGCTCACTATGCATCTAGATAAGCTCCTTGGGGGGTCTAGTTTCCAAAATGGGGTCACTTGTGGGGGAGCTCCAAAAACGCGACATGGTGTCCGCTAAAGATTGGAGCCAATTTTTAATTGAAAAAGTCAAATGGCGCTCCTTCCCTTCCGAGCCCTGTCGTGCGCCCAAACAGTGGTTCCCCCCCACATATGGGGTATCGGTGTACTCAGGATAAATTTTACAATAACTTTTGGTGTCCAGTTTCTCTTTTTACCCTTGGGAAAATAAAAAAATTGTTGCTAAAACATCATTTTTGTGACTAAAAAGTTAAATGTTCATTTTTTCCTTCCATGTTGCTTCTGCTGCTGTGAAGGACCTGAAGGGTTAATAAACTTCTTGAATGTGGTTTTGAGCACCTTGAGGGGTGCATTTTTTAGAATGGTGTCACTTTTGGGTATTTTCAGGCATATAGACCCCCTCAAACTGACTTCAAATGTGAGGTGGTCCCTAAAAAAAAATGGTTTTGTAAATTTTGCTGTAAAAATGAGAAATCGCTGGTCAAATTTTAACCCTTATAACTTCCTAGCAAAAAAGAATTTTGGTTCCAAAATTGTGCTGATGTAAAGTAGACATGTGGTTAATGTTATTTATTAACTATTTTGTGTCACATAACTCTCGTTTAACAGAATAAAAATTAAAAATTTGAAAATTGCAAAATTTTCAAAATTTTATCCAAATTTCCATTTTTTTCACAAATAAACGCAAAAATTATCGACCTAAATTTACCACTAACATGAAGCCCAATATGTGACAAAAAAACAATCTCAGAACCGCTAGGATTCGTTGAAGCGTTCCTGAGTTATTGCCTCATAAAGGGACACTGGTCAGAATTACAAAAAACGGCCAGGTCTTTAAGGTCAAAATAGGCTGGGTCATGAAGGGGTTAATAGCAGCGGTAACGGAGTGCGGTACCCGCGGCCCCTTACCGCTGGCATTAACCCTGTGTGAGTGGAGGGGAGTATGGAGCGGGCGCCGGGCACTGACTGCAGGGGAGTAGGGAGGGACTAATCGGACTGTGCCCGTCGCTGATTGGTCGCGGCAGCCATGACAGGCAGCTGGCGAGACCAATCAGCGACGCGGGATTTCCGTTACGGAAGTTGCAAAAGAAGTACCCCTTAGACAATATATATATATATATATATATATATATATATATATATATATATATAAATATATATATATATATATATATATATATATATATATATATAATAAATTTTCTCTCTCTGTCAGCACAACTGCACAATTTTGTAATGTGAAGTAAAGACATGTCTGAAATGGCACTGTAGTACAGATTACAGTGGGGCAAAAAAGTATTTAGTCAGTCAGCAATAGTGCAAGTTCCACCACTTAAAAAGATGAGAGGCGTCTGTAATTTACATCATAGGTAGACCTCAACTATGGGAGACAAACTGAGAAAAAAAAATCCAGAAAATCACATTGTCTGTTTTTTTAACATTTTATTTGCATATTATGGTGGAAAATAAGTATTTGGTCAGAAACAAAATTTCATCTCAATACTTTGTAATATATCCTTTGTTGGCAATGACAGAGGTCAAACGTTTTCTGTAAGTCTTCACAAGGTTGCCACACACTGTTGTTGGTATGTTGGCCCATTCCTCCATGCAGATCTCCTCTAGAGCAGTGATGTTTTTGGCTTTTCGCTTGGCAACACGGACTTTCAACTCCCTCCAAAGGTTTTCTATAGGGTTGAGATCTGGAGACTGGCTAGGCCACTCCAGGACCTTGAAATGCTTCTTACGAAGCCACTCCTTCGTTGCCCTGGCGTTCTGCTTTGGATCATTGTCATGTTGAAAGACCCAGCCACGTTTCATCTTCAATGCCCTTGCTGATGGAAGGAGGTTTGCGCATACAGCAGTTTGACCCAAGACACAAATTGTGGACCAAAACCCAAACAGTGTAACACCTGCCACAAATACCCCCATTTTACACTGTCGAAAGCCTTATGGGCATATAAGGATTCAATAACTCTCTGGCCACAGTTATCAGCACTCAGCTGTACATTCATAAAAAGCCTTCTTAAGTTAATTACCGTAGACCTGTCGGGCATAAAGCCGGACTGATCTGGATGTATTAACTTAGAGATAACACCTGACAGACTGGTTGCAAACACCACAGCCAGAAGCTTGACATCCGTTGTAAACAAAGAAAGTGGGTGGTATGACTCAGGGTATCATAAGTCTTTATCCTATCCTCCTTCAGGATTACCACTATTATGGCTTCTCTCATGGAGGCTGGCAGGATTCCCCTACTCTTAGCCTCCTCCAAGACCACTCTTAATCTGGGCATCAACACTTTCTCCATATCTTTGTAAATTTTGGCTGGTAGTCCATCTGCTCCTGGCGCCTTACTTCTTGCCATTGCATGTCTGTTAATTAGTTATGCACATCTCTTAACTGTCACAAAATACATACTGACAGGAGTACATTTCTGGAGTAAGTTACACCAGGGGAGTCAAACTGCATTCCTCGAGGGCTGCAACCAGGTCATGTTTTCAGGATTTCCTTGTACTGCACAGGTGATAATTTAATCACCTAAACACATAATGATTGCAGCACCTTGTGCAAAGCTAAGGAAATCTTGAAAACACGCATGGTTTGCGGCCCTCGAGGAATGCAGTTTGACACCCCTGAGTTACACCACTAAAATGTAACTTTTCATGAATTTGATGGGCGGATGTGACCCTTCCTAAACCCGCCCCTGCTTTGCCTACATTGGCATAACTGGCATGAAAATGCCAACAGTCACAAATATTGAGACTTTTTATGGTGTTTTCCTCATTGAATCCGCCTCAATATTACCATACTATACAATTCATTAGTTCAATTTTTAACATCTCCAGAAAACCCAAGACCTGTCTATCCGACCTCATGTTATGCACACAGTGATTGTCGAAAGCGTTGGCATCCTTATAATTTTTGCAATTACACATGTTTTGTTATACACATATTTATTTTTTTGTGTGTATTGGATCAACACAAAAAAACAAAAGAACAAAATTGGGCTGGACAAAATTGTTGGCACCCTTAACTTAATTTTTGGTTGCACATAGTTTGTAATAAATTACTGCAATCTATCGCTTCCTATAACAATGAATAAGCTTCTTACACCTCTCAACTCCAATTTTGGACCACTCTTCTATTGCTAACTGCTCCAGGTCTCTCATATTTGAACGGTGCCTTCTCCCAACAGCAATTTTAAGATCTCTCCACAGGTGTTCAATGGGATTTAGATCAGGACTCATTGCTGGCCTCTTCAGAACTCTCCAGCACTTTGTTTCCATCCATTTCTGGCTGTGTCTTGAAGTATGTTTGAGGTCATTGTCTTGTTGGAAGACCCATGACCTAGGATGCAAACCCAGCTTTTTGACAGTGGGCACTACATTGCGGCCCAAAATCCTACCGGTATCTTCAGATATCACGATGCCTTGCACACAATTAAGGAACCCAGTGCCAGAGGCAGCAAAAAAAAAAACAATACATTATTGAGCCTTCCCCATATTTGTATTTGACTGTAATTACTATTTTCTTACAGTTATTGGTAGTTTATAAACTTTACTAATAAACTTAATTTGTAATGAGGATGAATATTTTTCATTACTGTGCATAATGGAGTTTAGAATTTAGATATGAGTTAAAATACACTTTTCTAAATCTGATTTCTTAGTAGTCAAAGTAAGGCAGTTCTAGCGTCGAGTAAACAAACTTGACCTATGAAGATGTTTAAATGACTAGTATTTGCTGAAATTTATCTAATTTCTTCAAAACAATTTATTTGCCAGCGTAAAGACAACTAAACTGAGATAACCAAGGAATATAGTTATAGTTATGCATTAGTAATTGGGGAGATTCGATTGGAATTTGGAGATGCTAAAGTAGAGTGATAACAGAATTCATAGCTAGCCCACACTGTCATCTGGTTATGTCATTAGCATACCTCTCCTTCACATGAGCATTTTTTTGAGTAGAATTTCTTTGAAATTAGACATACCTTATAATAATTAACTAGTATGGACTACTTCATCATGTTATATCCTGGAAATACAGCTTTTTTTTCTGCTTCATAATATAATACAGTGGGGCAAAAAAGTATTTAGTCAGTCAGCAATAGTGCAAGTTCCACCACTTAAAAAGATGAGAGGCGTCTGTAATTTACATCATAGGTAGACCTCAACTATGGGAGACAAACTGAGAAAAAAAAATCCAGAAAATCACATTGTCTGTTTTTTTAACATTTTATTTGCATATTATGGTGGAAAATAAGTATTTGGTCAGAAACAAAATTTCATCTCAATACTTTGTAATATATCCTTTGTTGGCAATGACAGAGGTCAAACGTTTTCTGTAAGTCTTCACAAGGTTGCCACACACTGTTGTTGGTATGTTGGCCCATTCCTCCATGCAGATCTCCTCTAGAGCAGTGATGTTTTTGGCTTTTCGCTTGGCAACACAGACTTTTTAACTCCCTCCAAAGGTTTTCTATAGGGTTGAGATCTGGAGACTGGCTAGGCCACTCCAGGACCTTGAAATGCTTCTTACGAAGCCACTCCTTCGTTGCCCTGGCGGTGTGCTTTGGATCATTGTCATGTTGAAAGACCCAGCCACGTTTCATCCTCAATGCCCTTGCTGATGGAAGGAGGTTTGCACTCAAAATCTCACGATACATGACCCCATTCATTCTTTCATGTACCCGGATCAGTTGTCCTGGCCCCTTTGCAGAGAAACAGCCCCAAAGCATGATGTTTCCACCACCATGCTTTACAGTAGGTATGGTGTTTGATGGATGCAACTCAGTATTCTTTTTCCTCCAAACACGACAAGTTGTGTTTCTACCAAACAGTTCCAGTTTGGTTTCATCAGACCATAGGACATTCTCCCAAAACTCCTCTGGATCATCCAAATGCTCTCTAGCAAACTTCAGACGGGCCCGGACATGTACTGGCTTAAGCAGTGGGACACGTCTGGCACTGCAGGATCTGAGTCCATGGTGGCGTAGTGTGTTACTTATGGTAGGCCTTGTTACATTGGTCCCAGCTCTCTGCAGTTCATTCACTAGGTCCCCCCGCGTGGTTCTGGGATTTTTGCTCACCGTTCTTGTGATCATTCTGACCCCACGGGGTGGGATTTTGCGTGGAGCCCCAGATCGAGGGAGATTATCAGTGGTCTTGTATGTCTTCCATTTTCTAATTATTGCTCCCACTGTTGATTTCTTCACTCCAAGCTGGTTGGCTATTGCAGATTCAGTCTTCCCAGCCTGGTGCAGGGCTACAATTTTGTTTCTGGTGTCCTTTGACAGCTCTTTGGTCTTCACCATAGTGGAGTTTGGAGTCAGACTGTTTGAGGGTGTGCACAGGTGTCTTTTTATACTGATAACAAGTTTAAACAGGTGCCATTACTACAGGTAATGAGTGGAGGAAAGAGGAGACTCTTAAAGAAGAAGTTACAGGTCTGTGAGAGCCAGAAATCTTGATTGTTTGTTTCTGACCAAATACTTATTTTCCACCATAATATGCAAAAAAAATGATAAAAAAACAGACAATGTGATTTTCTGGATTTTTTTTTCTCAGTTTGGCTCCCATAGTTGAGGTCTACCTATGATGTAAATTACAGACGCCTCTCATCTTTTTAAGTGGTGGAACTTGCACTATTGCTGACTGACTAAATACTTTTTTGCCCCACTGTATATAATGTTATAATGAACTGTTAGTGAGTAAAACCAAGCCCCCTTATAAATAAGTTGTTCAACCCAAGGGCACCTCATATTTTTGCCCATAAGGAAATGACTTCAAAACGCACTCACTTCCAAAGTCCATTGTCAGAATGGGCTTACAGATTCTGTTCATCACCATGAGGGAAAAATATATTAGGCTAGATTTTAGTGATGAGTGAACGTGCTTGGATAACGTCTTATTTGACCACACTCGGATAAGCATCTGGGAGTGCTCGTATATTATGTTAGTCCCTGCGGCTGCATGATTTGTTGCTGTTAGACAGCCTGAAAACATGCAGGGATTGCCTGTTTGTTAGGGAATCCCCACGTGTTCAGGCTGTCTAACAGCTACAAATTATGCAGCGACAGCGAAACAAACATAATATACGAGGACTCCCTGATGCTTGGATAACACCCGAGCATGCTCGCATAAGACATTATCAGAGCATGTTCGCTCATCACTGCTAGATTAATATTTAGGTGATTTTTTTTTTCTTCTGTTTCTTATGAAATGGACAAAGAGCAAAAATATTGGATGTGCTAGTGTAAGAGAGAACCATCACATATATACAGTATCCATTACTCATCATACCTGCAATTCCAGGTTCAGCACCGTCAGGGTCTCTTCTCTGTTGCAAGAGACGCTTTGCAATCGGTTTCGCATGAATTGAGACACAGTGCTTTACAACTTTCAACTGAACAACTTTACTGACTTCAGGACACAGCACATCCAGTTCTGTTTCAGCATTGACATCACTTTTCAAGCAGTACTCGTCTTTCTCTTTACCTGTACTCTTCCCTTTGTCACTAAGCACGTTCTCGGGTCAGACCGTATCATACGGCTCCTCAGCGTCTTCCCTGTTTGTCTCTACATCAGTTGGAGGTTCCCTCATCCGTTTCGCGTCAGACATGAGGGCATCAGCCCACGAAGCAATACTCCACATGGTGAGCTACCTTCCCGTCTCTACTGCTGTGACCACCACAAAGCTCTGGCTTCTTCACTGACTGTCACTGCTACTATGCCGTCCCCAGGGCTATAGCCCTACTGGACGTTACGGGCTCCCTGGCCCCAACTGCCTACAACAAGGAAGTCCCCCTAACTTACCCACAGTGACTCCTCCTAAGTATTAACTGTTAACTATCTACAGTGCTATTTCCTACAGTATGACGTACCCTATCTTGTGGCTATAAGTGAGTACTTCGCTTTCCCTATTTGAAAGTTAAAATACATAACAGCATCATTAAATACATACAACAAAGGATATTTTACAGTAGCACAGACCAACATTTAAACATGACATACGGTATCGGGACAAGTAAGAAATGCAAGGACATAACGCACCCCCTTCACCAGATCAGTCACATGATGGGCATCAACACAGCATTGACTATAACGGGGTCTATCATGTTTATGTGATGGTGTTGGTTATTTAATTGTAAACAATTGTGCATCATGCTACACTTTTTTTACTTTTTAAGGAATTTGTGGAATATAAAACTATTACTACAGATGTAAGCTTAAAACCTCAATACACATGATGTATTGGCCTAATGATGGCCAAACACGGGTTGGGTTGATGGTCTAACTTGTATGAGGCGTCAGTCGAGTTACGGTCAGGGGAGATGTCGATCTGATTTTAGACTGCCAATTGCAGTGTTGTTCTGGGGATAAGCAGTCAGCTGATGTGCAGCCATTGGCTTTGCCATATACAACAATGAGGTACTTGGCTGAGCTCTCCTGAGTATGGAAAAGTTGGCTGAGATGGCTGTCGGCTGACCGATTGGCCGAAGCATCATTTAGTAGACAGCCATGTAATGTGTTTTTGGATGTAAAAATTGATTTTAGCTTTGTGAATTACATGGCAGTAATCACTGCATTTACGGTGACCTACTGTACTGCTGCCAATACACATTCAATTTAAGTTCCTCACTTAAATCAGTAGGAATCAGGGACAATCTAGAGTTAAAGGGGGTCTCCTAGCTGTCCCGTAATGGCAAGAAACCAAGTAAAACAAAAAACACACATTTTGAGTTTCAGTACATCCAATCCTTTTGAATTGGTGATAGGAAAGCCTCTTTATTAGGAATTAGGTTATCCGTTATTTTTTTTTAACTATGTCCATTTAAAACAGTAAGTCAAACATACGTGGTAATGTTGAGAAGAGGAAGACATCTGGAGGATGCAAGTGTTCAGCCAGCCATTAGCTTATGTGTATGGCTATCTGTTGATCTGAAATGGCTAAACTTCAAAGTGTGATGTTACAAGCCAACATTCTCTTTAATCGCTAGGTAAACTGAGTCTGTCAGCACAAAATGACTATTATAACAAAGTACGAATGCTCAGTGCAGTTTTGCACCTATATATTTTTCTTCTGTCTTTAGCTTTCTTCTGATCCTGTAAACCAGATCTCTTAATCAAGGAAGAGAACGGTCGAGAGGTCATTCCAATGGTGTATCGAGTTCCAGTGGTTAGTTTGGTCAGTCTTTTTGTGCTGACAGACTCACTTTAAGGCTGCCGTCACAATAGCAGTATTTGGTCAGTATTTTACCTCAGTATCTGTAAAGGTACCATCACACTGAACGATATCGCTAGCGATCCGTGACGTTGCAGCGTCCTGGCTAGCGATATCGTTGAGTTTGACAGGCAGCAGCGATCAGGATCCTGCTGTGCCATCGTTGGTCGGAGCAGAAAGTCCAGAACTTTATTTCGTCGCTGGACTCCCGCAGACACCGCTGAATCGGCATGTGTGACGCCGTTTCAGCGATGTCTTCACTGGTAACCAGGGTAAACATCGGGTTACTAAGCGCAGGGGCCGCGCTTAGAAACCCGATGTTTACCCTGGTTACCAGCGTAAACGTAAAAAAAAACAAACACTACATACTTACATTCCGGTGTCTGTCCCCCGGCGCTGTGCTTCTCTGCAACGTGAGCACCGGCCGGAAAGCAGAGCACAGCGGTGACGTCACCGCTGTGCTTTCCGGCTGGCGCTCACAGTCAGTGCAGAGAAGTACAGCGCCGGGGGACATACACCGGAATGTAAGTATGTAGTGGTTTTTTTTTTTTTACGTTTACGCTGGTAACCAGGGTAAACATCGGGTTACTAAGCGCGGCCCTGCGCTTAGTAACCCGATGTTTACCCTGGTTACCAGGGGACTTCGCATAGTTGGTCGCTGGAGAGCTGTCTCTGTGACAGCTCTCCAGCGACCACACAGCGACGCTGCAGCGATCGGGATTGTTGTCTAGATCACTGCAGCGTCGCTAAATGTGACGGTACCTTAAGACAAAACCAGGAGTGGAACAATTAGAGGAAAAGTATAAAAGAAACATATGCACCACTTCTGTATTTATCACCCACTCCTGGTTTTGGCTTACAAATACTGATGCTTAATACTGACCAAATACTGCTAATGTGACGGCAGCCTAATAGTTACTGGCTACCAGTGGTTCTCTTTATACACAGTACTGCTAGGCAGTGTACTGCACTTTTGATGAGAGCTACTGGTTGGTGTGACGTATAATACACTACAGTCATGGCCAAAATTTTTGAGAATGACACCAAAATTATATTTTCACATGATCTGCTGCCCTCTGGTTTTTATTAGTGTTTGTCTGATGTTTATATCACATACAGAAATATAATTGCGATCATATTATGAGTACCAATAGGTTATATTGACAGTTAGAATGAGTTAATGCAGCAAGTCAATATTTGCAGTGTTGACCTTTCTTCTTCAAGACCTCTGCAATTCTCCCTAGCATTCTCTCAATCAACTTCTGGACCAAATCCTGACTGATAACAGTCCATTCTTGCATAATCAATGCTTGCATTTTGCCAGAATTTGTTGGTTTTTGTTTGTCCACCCGTCTCTTGATGATTGACCACAAGTTCTCAATGGGATTAGGATCTGAGGAGTTTCCAGGCCATGGACCCAAAATCTCTATGTTTTGTTCCATGAGCCATTTAGTTATCACCTTTGCTTTATGGCAAGGTGCTCCATCATGCTGGAAAAGGCATTGTTGGGCGCCAAACTGCTCTTGGACGGTTGGGAGAAGTTGCTCTTGGAGGACATTCTGGTACCATTCTTTATTCATGGCTGTGTTTTTAGGCAAAACTGTGAGTGAGCCGATTCCCTTGGCTGAGAAGCAACCCCACACATGAATGGTTTCAGGATGCTTTACAGTTGGCATGAGACAAGACTGGTGGTATCGCTCACCTCTTCTTCTCCGAATAAGCTGTTTTCCAGATGTCCCAAACAATCGAAAAGGGGATCCATCAGAGAAAATGACTTTGCCCCAGTCCTCAGCAGTTCACTCCCTGTACCTTTTGCAGAATATCAGTCAGTCCATGATGTTTTTTCTGGAGAGAAGTGGCTTCTTTGCTGCCCTCCTTGAAGCCAGGCCTTGCTCAAAGAGTCTCCGCCTCACAGTGCGTGCAGAAGCACTCTCACCAGCCTGCTGCCATTCCTGAGCAAGCTCGGCACTGCTGGCAGTCCGATCATGCAGCTGAAACAGTCTTAAGATACGGTCCTGGCGCTTGCTGGTCTTTCTTGGGTGCTCTGGAGCCTTTTTGACAACAATGGAAGCTCTCTCCTTGAAGTTCTTGATGATGCAATAGATTGTTGACTGAAGTGCAATCTTTGTAGCTGCGATACTCTTCCTGTTAGGCCATTTTTGTACAGTGCAATGATGGCTGCACGTGTTTCTTTAGAAGAGAAACACTGATACCAAGCACCAGCCTCCTTTTAAAGTGTCCAGTGATGTCATTCTTATTTAGTCATTACTTATTGATCGCCAGCCCTGTCCTCATCAACACTCACACCTGTGTTAATGGATCAATCACTAAAACGATGTTAGCTGCTCCTTTTAAGGCAGGACTGCAATGAAGTTGAGATGTGTTTTGGGGGTTAAAGTTCATTTTCTGGGCAAATATTGACTTTGCAAGGACAGTAATTGCTGTTAAGCTGATCACTCAGACATTCAGGAGTATATGCAAATTGCCATTAGAAAAAATGAAGCAGTAGACTTTAGAAAAATTAATATTTGTCTAATTCTCAAAATTTTTGTCCATGACTGTATGTGCAGCATTATTAGGCAAATTGTATTTTAGAGGATTATTTTTATTATTGATCAACAACTATATTCTCAATCAACCCAAAAGACTCATAAATATCAAACCTTAATATTTCTGGAAGTTGGAGCGTTTTTTTTTTTTTGTTTTTTTTTTAGATTTGGCTATCTTAGGAGGATATCTGTTTGTGCAGAATTATTAGGCAGAATAATTAGGCAACTTAATAAAATCCAAATATATTCCCATCTCACTTGTTTATTTCTAAATTTTGTGCAGTTATATTGGTTTACCTGGTGAAAATAAACATTTCTGACATGCAGACACAAACCCCCCCAAAATTATTGACCAATATAGCCACCTTTCTTTATGATGACACTCAGCAGCCTTCCATCCATAGATTCTGTCAGTTGCTTGATCTGTTTACGATCAACATTGCGTACAGCAGCCACCACAGCCTCCCAGACACTGTTCCGAGAGGTGTACTGTTTTCCCTCCCTGTAGATCTCACATTTTATGATGGACCACATGTTCTCTAATGAGAATCAGGTCAGGTGAACAAGGGGGCCATGTCATTATTTGTTTTTCTTTGAGACCTTCACTGGCCAGCCACTCTGTGGAGTAGTTGGAGGCATGTGATGGAGCATTGTCCTGCATGAAAATCATGTTTTTTCTGGAACGATACCAACTTCTTCCTGTACCACTGCTTGAAGAAGTTGTCTTCCAGAAACTGGCAGTAGGTCTGGGAGTTGAACTTCACTCCATCCTGAACCCGAAAAGGTCCCACAAGTACATCTTTGATGATACCAGCCCATACCAGTCCCCCACCTCCACCTTGCTGGTGTCTGATTCGGAGTGGAGCTCTCTGCCCTTTACTGATCCAGCCTCTGGCCCATCCATCTGGCCCATCAAGAATCACTCTCATTTCATCAGTCCATAAAAGCTTGGAAAAGTCAGTCTTAAGATATTTCTTGGCCCAGTCTTGATGTTTTATCTTGTGTTTCTTGTTCAAAGATGGTCGTTTTTCAGCCTTCCTTACCTTGGCCATGCCCCTGAGTATCGCACACCTTGTGCTTTTTGTTACTCCAGTAACGTTGCAGCTCTGAAATATGGCAAAACTGGTGGCAAATGGCATCTCGGCAGCTTCACGCTTGATTTTCCTCAATTCATGGGCAGTTATTTGGCGCCTTTTTTAGCCAACATGCTTCTTGTGACCCTGTTGGCTATTTGCCATGAAATGCTTGATTGTTCGGTGATCACTGTACAGGGAGGGGGTTTTCCTCCACACTTTACTAGACTTATAGTTACCAAAAGGGGGAAACCTACATAAACCTCTATTGAGGTCCGATATCAACTATTAACGCCAAAATTGATTACTAATATACTAATATCCACTTAATACCACAACATTATCTTTACCTTATACTATACACTAACTGAGACAAAACCATGTAACAATAAAGGGTATTTATTACACACACACAAGTCTGCAGTCTATAACATACATATATATTTATACCCAAGCTGGCGACTATAAATATGTATATATACACATATACTACAACTCTAATACAGTAATCTCACTACAGTATACAATAATATAACAATATCACACAGTAAAAACCCACCCTGAATTACCTGTCTAAATTACCCAAATCACACATACAATATCAGCCCTCCCACCTATGTCTCAGCTATCCCTGAGGCCTAGTATACTCTGCCATGTGTGTAAGTCCATCCTTGTCCCAGGAGTCCAGCAAGGCAAGAGAGAGAACCACCTGGTCTTGTCCCTTATATGTGACCAACTAAATGAGGTGTGTCCAGCCCCAGGTGTGGGGGATGAGGTCACGGTCTATTGTCCACTAAGATACACCCCCTCAGTCCTAAATGAAACTTGTTTTTCCAGCTCATGACAGCTTTGCTTTACAGCAAGCTGTAAGGGGGGGGGGGGGCTTTGCTCCATGTGGTGTATGTGTGTGTGTGTGTGTGTGTGTGTGTATATATATACATAAAACATGCACTAAACACATCTCTATATAGAGATATACATTTTGTTGGGGCATTTCCCTTCTTCTACAATCACGGTTCAAACGTTTGGCAATTTAAAGACTGCTGCATCCCTCTGCAAGACATCTCACAATTTTGGACTTTGTAGAGCCCGTCAAATTTCTCTTCTGACCCATTTTGCCAAAGAAAAGTAAGTTGCCTAATAATTAAGCACACCTTATATGGGGTTTTGATGTCATTAGACAATACCCCTCCTCATTACAGAGATGCACATCACCTGATTTACTTAATTGGTAGTTGGCTCTCAAGCCTGAACAGCTTGGAGTAGGACAACAGGTATAAAAAGTATCATGTGATCAAAATACAACTTGTCTAATAATTCTGCACACAGTGTATATGCTTGTGCATTATTGGTTTTTATGATTAATTTATTTTTTTGGTCCAAACTTGATGAATTCTTAGTTCTCAGAAACTATCAGTAACAATGTAACTATCCTATTGATGCATTGCCATATTCGGTTTGTTACATCAACCTATGAATTTTTATTATTTTTCTCTCTAAATAAGGAGTTTTTTTTTATAATTAATTATATGCTATGCAATTGTGTTTTGCCTATTTGATGGTTCACCTGAGGACTATACAGGTGCTATTATCGGAGAATGGTTTATTCCCAAGGTAATTGATGAAGTACTGTAATGTGAAGTCCTATTTCCTGTTAGGTTAGTTAATAATTTATCCCATACATGTTGGTGACTGTTATTTTCAAATACCTTTGTATCTGAAAATAACTAAATTTAGACAATATCCCCATTAAAAAATTGTGCGCGCAATTGTGTATCTGCCATTATTAAGACTATGGGGCTCATTTATCAACACTTTTTCTCTTATAGCTTAAATCTTTCTTTCATCGGTTATTTTTTTTGATTGTGTGTGCTATAAAAAAAGTGTGAATGGTATATTTTGCATATGACGTTGTCCTGCTGCATCTGCATTTACTTTCTAATACAACACATTGATACCAACATTTGTAAGAAAGCACAATATAAGATAAATAAAGATAAAACACAAGACCAGTTGACATATATTATGTCCTTATTATAAAAGTGGAAGAGGAAATTTTCTTTGGCTGCTTGACTCTGTAATGTCTTCTTAAGCTCATAATGTAGTTATGTGATTGCCACAGGGGTGACAAGCACTTTTGAGTGATATGCCTTGAAAAGGAAGCAAACTATGATCTGTGTTACTAATAAAGGCATTTGTTAATTCATATTCTTGCCCTTGTGTTCCTTGCATTAGAAAAGAATGGCGAACAGAAGAATCCTCAATAATCTCTGGTTAATTCAGATACAAACATTTCACTCTGTGTCCTTCCAAATGTTCTGAGGCGTGTTTAACAAGATGCGTGTATGTCAAAATTATTTAGAATTCTTTAGAATTGATTCTCTCTGTTCTTGTAGATATTGTGTTTCTGTATCCAAGTATACTAAAGAGCAAAGGAATGCATGCAGCAATTCCTCAGAGAACACCGTCAGCCTTTTCAAAATTAGTAAAGTGTCAGAAAAAGTGATGTCAAGGAACATTTTATAGAAGCAGTATTGTTACAAATGCATACAACAGCTGGTCTCCATATAAGAGAGGGGAGAAGCTGCATTATCCTGACCCTTGCTCTTTCAGAGAGACGGTTTTGCATATGTTTATACATTACATACATATAACTCATAAGGGAAAATCATTTTAGACATTTCAGCAACACCATCTAGTTAACATCTCTCATTTCTTTCCCAAATGGCGTATGCTAAAATCTTTTGAAAGTTTACAACTATAAGAAATTTTTCTGAGTCTTCATAAAATCTATATTCCTTTCATTGATAACAATGAAAAAGACTTGAAAGCAGCACAAAAAAACTTAAAGGGTTAGTTCCACCATTGCCTTATTTGCACAAAGCACAGTAAATGCGTATTTATTGTTAATACTAGATGGTGGCCCGATTCTAACGCATCGGGTATTCTAGAATATGTATTGTATGTCCACGTAGTATATTGCCCAGCTGCGTAGTATATTGCCCAGCTACGTAGTATATTGCCCAGCTACGTAGTATATTGCCCAGCCACGTAGTATATTGCCCAGCCACGTAGTATATTGCCCAGCCACGTAGTATATTGCCCAGCCACGTAGTATATTGCCCAGCCACGTAGTATATTGCCCAGCCACGTAGTATATTGCCCAGCCACGTAGTATATTGCCCAGCCACGTAGTATATTGCCCAGCCACGTAGTATATTGCCCAGCCACGTAGTATATTGCCCAGCCACGTAGTATATTGCCCAGCCACGTAGTATATTGCCCAGCCACGTAGTATATTGCCCAGCCACGTAGTATATTGCCCAGCCACGTAGTATATTGCCCAGCTACGTAGTATATTGCCCAGCTACGTAGTATATTGCCCAGTCACGTAGTATATTGCCCAGCTATGTAGTATATTGCCATAGTATATTGCCCAGTCACGTAGTATATTGCCCAGCTACGTAGTATATTGCCCAGTCACGTAGAATATGGCCCAGTCACGTAGAATATGGCCCAGTCACGTAGTATATGGCCCAGTCACGTAGTATATTGCCCAGTCACGTAGTATACAGCACAGAGCCACGTAGTATATTGCCCAGTCACGTAGTATACAGCACAGAGCCACGTAGCATATTGCCCAGCCACATAGTATATTGCCCAGTCACGTAGTATATTGCCCAGCGACGTAGTATATTGCCCAGTCACGTAGTATATTGCCCAGTGATGTAGTATACAGCACAGCCACGTAGCATATTGACCAGCCACATAGTATATTGCCCAGTCACGCAGTATATAACACTGGCCATGTAATATATAGCACAGCCCACGCAGTATATAGCAGCCACTTAGTATATAACACTGCCCACGCAGTATATAACAGTGGCCACGTAATATATTGCACAGCCCATGGAGTATATCACACAGCCCACATAGTATATAACACTGCCTATGTAGTATATAGCAGCCACGCGGTATCTAACACAGCCCACATAGTATACAGCAGTGTGGGCACCATATCCCTGTTAAAAAATAATTAAAATAAAAAATAGTTATATACTCACCCCCTGGGATCCACCGAAGCTCCGGCGATATGCGCGCGGCTGTCGCCATCTTCCGTTCCCAGGATGCATTGCGAAATTATCCAGATGACTTAGTGGTCTTGCGAGACGGCTAAGTCTTCTGGGTAATTTCGCAATGCATCACCGGGAACGGAAGATGGCGGCAGGCGCGAGCGGATCGTCTGACAACGGAGGGGGAGTATAGCAGGTTTTTTTCCAATTATTTTTTAACATTACATTTTTTTACTATTGATGCCGCATAGGCAGCATCCATAGTAAAAAGTTGGGGACACACAGGGTTAATAGCAGCGGTAACGGAGTGAGTTACCCGCGGCATAACGTGGTCCATTACCTCCGGCATTAAGCCTGTGTGAGCAGTGACTGGAAGGGAGTATGCGGGCGCCGGGCACTGACTGCGGGGAGTAAGGAGCGGCCATTTTCTTCTGGACTGTGCCCGTCGCTGATTGGTCGTGGCTGTTTTGCCGCGACCAATCAGCGACTTGGATTTCCATGACAGACAGAGGCCGCGACCAATGAATATCCGTGACAGACAGACAGACATAAGTGACCCTTAGACAATTATATAGTAGATACAGACTAAACCCAACATGAAGATTATTTCATAGATCTTTGCCTTTTTTCATCCTTCTCTACCGATTTGTGTATCCAACTATATACAGCAGAATGCCTGGTCCTATTCTTATCTGCTAAACTACATTTCCCAGAAGCACTTGCTTCTCCTCAGTGCTGCAGACTCCTCCTCTCCTGTGATTTGCTCCACCTCTCTGACCTATGATCAAACTGATAAAAATGTAGAATTCACCTTATGCTTCTGTGCACTCTGCATTACCTTTCTTGACCGATTTTAATCTTTTGCCATCTATATCAGTACATCTGCAGTGTGGTGCTACATCACTGTTAGTTGGTTCTAGTAAAGTTCAACTCTCTCCACCACAACAGCAGAGCAGATTTGTGTTTGTTGCTTGCTGACAGATTGGTTTTGGGAATATGCAAATGCAGTTAAATTGATGGATATGGCAAAAGATAATCCTCTGTTACATGCATTAATAGAGCAGAATTTGCAGTTTCACATAACTGGTATCTCAGCAGCAGGCAAAAAACACAGCTCAACTAATATTTAGCCCCTGTGTATAGCCCCATCCTGCAGTATCTCTCTCCTGTCAGCTCTGTGTATACAGTCCATTCTCAAGAATATATAGCCCTCTATACAGACCCAATCTGCAGTATGTCCTATCAGCCCCTCTATATAGAGCTCCATCCTGCAGTTTATCTCTACTGTCAGCCCCTCTATATAGAGCCTTACCCTGCAGAACATTTATGCACATTGCTGCGTCCTGGTATGAGTTATCTTCACTGCGGCGATAAAGGGGGCCTTGCCTTTTCCAATGATATCATCCTTCAAGATAAAACCTCTGTTTTACATGCAGCACAACTGTGCTGACTGGAATCCAGTTGAAAGAGATTCCTTTGTGTATGATCATCAAGGACCAGTAGTAGGTAAAACCTACAGGGGAGTGATATGTACACAGCTTGGCAGATTAATAAATTATTTATATTGGCATACATTAACCCCTCTGTGACCTTAGACGTACTATCCCGTCGCGGTGCCCTGGGCTTATCTGACCCTGGACGGGATAGTACGTCATAGCCGATCGGCCGCGCTCACGGGGGGAGCGCGGCTGATCGCGGCCGGGTGTCAGCTGCTTATCGCAGCTGACATCCGGCACTATGTGCCAGGAGCGGTCACGGACCGCCCCCGACACATTAACCCCTGGCACACCGCGATCAAAGATGATCGCGATGTGCCGGCGGTGCAGGGAAGCACCGCGCAGGGAGGGGGCTCCCTGCGGGCTTCCCTGAGACCCCCGGAGCAACGCGATGTGATCGCGTTGCTGCGAGGGTCTCACCTCCCTCCCTGCTTCCTCCAGCCCCGGATCCAAGATGGCCGCGGATCCGGGTCCTGCATGGAGGGAGGTGGCTTCACAGAGCCTGCTCAGAGCAGGCACTGTGAAGGCTGCAGCGCTGCATGTCAGATCAGTGATCTGACAGAGTGCTGTGCAAACTGTCAGATCACTGATCTGTGATGTCCCCCCTGGGACAAAGTAAAAAAGTAAAAAAAAATTTTTCCAAATGTGTAAAAAAAAAATAAAAAAAAATATTCCAAAATAATGAAAAAAAAAAAAATATTATTCCCATAAATACATTTCTTCATCTAAATAAAAAAAACAAAACAATAAAAGTACACATATAAAACTGTCCCACTAGTTAACCCCTTCAGTAAACACCGTAAGAAAAAAAAAAAAAAAACGAGGCAAAAAACAACGCTTTATTATCATACCGCCGAACAAAAAGTGGAATAACACGCGATCATAAGGACAGATATAAATAACCATGGTACCGCTGAAAGCGTCATATTGTCCCGCAAAAAACGAGCCGCCATACAGCATCATCAGCAAAAAAATAAAAAAGTTATAGTCCTGAGAATAAAGCGATGCAAAAATAATTATTTTTTCTGTAAAATAGTTTTTATCGTATAAAAGCGCCAAACCATAAAAAAATGATATAAATGAGGTATCGCTGTAATCGTACTGACCCGAAGAATAAAACTGATTTATCAATTTTACCAAACGCGGAACGGTATAAACGCCTCCCCCAATAGAAATTCATGAATAGCTGGTTTTTGGTCATTCTTCCTCACAAAAATTGGAATAAAAAGCGATCAAAAAATGTCACGTGCCCGAAAATGTTTTCAATAAAAACGTCAACTCGTCCCACAAAAAACAAGACCTCACATGACTCTGTGGACCAAAATATGGAAAAATTATAGCTCTCAAAATGTGGTATTGCAAAAAATATTTTTTGCAATAAAAAGGGTCTTTCAGTGTGTGACGGCTGCCAATCATAAAAATCCGCTAAAAAACTCGCTATAAAAGTAAATCAAACCCCCCTTCATCACCCCCTTAGTTAGGGAAAAATAAAAAAAAATGTATTTATTTCCATTTTTCCATTAGGGCTAGGGCTAGGGCTAGGGTTAGGGCTAGGGCTAGGGTTAGGGCTAGGGTTAGGGTTAGGGCTAGGGTTAGGGCTAGGGTTAGGGTTGGGGCTACAGTTAGGGTTGGGGCTAGGGTTGGGATTAGGGTTAGGGGTGTGTCAGGGTTAGAGGTGTGGTTAGGGTTACCGTTGGAATTAGGGTTAGGGGTGTGTTTAGATTAGGGTTTCAGTTATAATTGGGGGGTTTCCACTGTTTCGGCACATCAGGGTCTCTCCAAACACGACATGGCGTCCGATCTCAATTCCAGCCAATTCTGCGTTGAAAAAGTAAAACAGTGCTCCTTCCGTTCTGAGCTCTCCTGTGTGCCCGAACAGGGGTTTACCCTCACATATGGGGTATCAGCGTACTCAGGACAAATTGGACAACAACTTTTGTGGACCAATTTCTCCTGTTACCCTTGGGAAAATACAAAACTGGGGGCTAAAAAATAATTTTTGTGGGAAAACAAAAAGATTTTTTATTTTCACGGCTCTGCGTTATAAACTGTAGTGAAACACTTGGGGGTTCATAGTTCTCACAACACATCTAGATAAGTTCATTGAGGGGTCTAGTTTCCAATATGGGGTCACTTGTGGGGGGTTTCTACTGTTTAGGTACATTAGGGGCTCTGCAAACGCAATGTGACGCCTGCAGACCAATCCATCTAAGTCTGCATTCCAAATGATGCTCCTTCCCTTCCGAGCCCTCCCATGCGCCCAAACGGTGGTTCCCCCCCACATATCGGGTATCAGCGTACTCAGGACAAATTGGACAACAACATTTAGGGTCCAATTTCTCCTGTTACCCTAGGGAAAATACAAAACTGGGGCTAAAAAATTATTTTTGTGGGAAAAAAAATTTGTTTTATTTTTATGGCTCTGCATTATAAACTTCTGTGAAGCCCTTGGTGGGTCAAAGTGCTCACCACACATCCAGATAAGTTCCTTAGGGGGTCTACTTTCCAAAATGGTGTCACTTGTGGGGGGTTTCAATGTTTAGGCACATCAGTGGCTCTCCAAACGCAACATGGCGTCCCATCTCAATTCCTGTCAATTTTGCATTGAAAAGTCAAACGGCGCTCCTTCCCTTCCGAGCTCTCCCATGCGCCCAAACAGTGGTTTACTGCCACATATGGGGTATCAGCGTACTCAGGACAAATTGGACAACAACTTTTGTGGTCCATTTTCTCCTGTTACCCTTGGTAAAATAAAACAAATTGGAGCTGAAGTAAATTTTTTGTGTAAAAAAGTTAAATGTTCATTTTTATTTAAACATTCCAAAAATTCCTATTAAACACCTGAAGGGTTAATAAACTTCTTGAATGTGGTTTTGAGCACCTTGAGGGGTGCAGTTTTTAGAATGGTGTCACACTTGGGCATTTTCTATCATATAGACCCCTCAAAATGACTTCAAATGAGACGTGGTCCCTAAAAAAAAATGGTGTTGTAAAAATGAGAAATTGCTGGTCAACTTTTAACCCTTATAACTCCCTAACAAAAAAAAAATTTGGTTCCAAAATTATGCTGATGTAAAGGAGACATGTGGGAAATGTTACTTATTAAGTATTTTGTGTGACATATCTCTGTGATTTAATTGCATAAAAATTCAAAGTTTGAAAATTGCGAAATTTTCAAAATTTTCGCCAAATTTCCGTTTCTTTCACAAATAAACGCAGGTACTATCAAAGAAATTTTACCACTATCATGAAGTACAATATGTCACGAGAAAACAGTGTCAGAATCACCAGGATCCGTTGAAGCGTTTCAGAGTTATAACCTCATAAAGGGACAGTGGTCAGAATTGTAAGAATTGGCCTGGTCATTGACGTGCAAACCACCCTTGGGGGTAAAGGGGTTAAAAAATGTTTACATTATTAGAAGATCACATCGTATTTTTGTGAATACCCCTTTAAGTGGGTTTATCTAATTGATCAATCGTTTATTTTAATAGAATAATAAATGAAAAGAAGGAAAAAACATCGTCCCCCACCATTCCCATTCTAATACTTACTGGGTCCTCTCTGCTCTCTATTTTGTACTCTCGTCTTACAAGAAATGGCGGTTCAGCTAGTCACTGTCAGTAGCAGTGGCCTGCATCAGTCAGTATTTGTATAGCTAGTTTTTATTCCACTCAAAGCCTTTTTTTTTTTTAAATGATTGGCCAGGCAATTCTTTCAAGCCTTTCCTAGATATTGACTTATTTTCCATTAACATTCTGAGATTTTGATGTTGTGTGTCAGATACATCAATAAGAATTTAAGGCTGTATCGTCAGAAAACTATTTTACATCTTTCAAAAGTTCCTAAAATTCATGTTCCAAAAGAAGTAAGCTATAATAAAAATATAATCTAAAAGGTTTGAAAATGGGACATCATTATGCACTCTATACCATAAAGCTGGCACTTGGGGCATGGCCTAGTGCAGCGCAGCAAATTTATGATAATGTGCACCAGAATATTGGCGCACATTAAAGCTGAAGTCTATTCCAACTAAAAAAAAAAAGTTTCCTTGGCGCATTTTAGCATTCCACTTCAATGCCATCAGTGACCTAACACAACACTTTTTTTCAGTCTTCCACATATTTTCAAATGCAACAAATACTGAAAAGAGAATATTTACGATTTAGAGAATTAAAGTTATTGTCCCAGTTAATGAACAGTCTAATAGGCTAAGAATGGAGCAGAGGTGGTGTGATCTTCAATCCATTTAAACTGAGCACTAGAGAATACAGTTCTCAAAATCAATGTCGGTCCCCTGCCCAAGCATTAGCAACAATTCCAAGAATAGATAACGTGAAAAATTGGGACAACCCCTTTAACTTACTACCAGAAAATCTGTTGAAATTGTATAAAGCAACAATGTCAATATACACCAGAATCTCTTTGTAATGTTGTTTGCTTAATTCATCTGAAGAAACATTCTGGATGTTTTGTATATAAAGATAGATCCATCTAGTGAATTATTATTTTGTAAAAAGAGAGCACCATTTGTTCATATGAGCGGTATTTTACTCTATAAATACTTCCAATAACATTGGGCAAGATTTGGGTAAAGTCTATATAATTAATTAATGCAAAGCACATGAAAACCAACAACAACAACAGGATGAGAAATACATTTTTAACTTGTTTCTGCAAACAGAAGAAAGCCTATATTATTCTATAATTTGTGTGAAAACTCATTTCCTCCATGTACTGCAAACTGTTGACAAGTGATTTCCTTGTTAAAAAAATAATTTGCTAATTCATATCAGCATTCACAAGTTAGACATATGTTGTGTGGCTTTGCCATATATAATTAGGTTGTAGGCGCCGAAATTGATGAGAACTCTGGCATCTATTGTTAAAATGGACTAGACCACCTAACTAGCTTAAAGTGATCCGAGCCAACAGTTATCCAATGATTAATGGCGTCTGCCCTTAACGCGTCAGGTTTTAACATAGTTTCCTTGAATCCCTGTTTTTAATTGTTTATGAAAAAACTGAAATTTTAACCTCGGATGGTCGTGCTGGATTCCTTCCTTCTTCTGTATGGCTGTGCCTCACCTGCAGAAGCTGCACTCTCCATGTGTATTTAAACTGCGGACCCTTATTACCTTGCAGCATGGTGAGCTCCATTCATTTCCCTCCTCTCCTCCTTTCTCATATTGGCCAACAGTCTAAAGGTACCTTCACAATGAACAACATTACAACGATAACGATAGCGATCCGTGACGTTGCAGCGTCCTGGATAGCGATATCGTTGTGTTTGACATGCAGCAGCGATCAGGATCCTGCTGTGACATCGCTGGTCGGAGCTAGAAGGCCAGAACTTTATTTCATCACTGGATCACCCGCTGACATCGCTGAATCGGCGTGTGTGATGCCGATCCAGCGATGTATTCACTGGTAACCAGGGTAAACATCGGGTTACTAAGCGCAGGGCCGTGCTTAGTAACCCGATGTTTACCATGGTTACCATTGTAAATGTAAAACAAAAACAACACATACTTACATTCCGGTGCCTGTCACGTCCCCGGCGTTCGCTTCCCTGCACTCCTCCTGCATCCTGTGTCAGCGCCGGCCGGCCGTAAAGCAGAGCACAGCGGTGACGCCACTGCTCTGCTTTACGGCCGGCGCTTACCTCTTTGCTCTTACGTAGTGCTATTTCTGCACTATGTAAAGCAAGAAGTGTACTGTGTAGCATCTTTCTAAATTCTTTGCTAATAATTGTTTAATTGCGCTCGAAACGGAGCTCTGCTTAAATGCATGTCCATTATCACATGTGTTTTTGTGTGTTCACTATACTTCAGTTACTCTTTGATATCTCATCACTACCACAATGTTTTCAAACCAAACTAGAACTGAAGCCACCAGCAACAATGACTCATCCTGGTTTCCTATCTACAGTGCAAAGCACAGAACTAAAAACAATTGCCAATGTCTTAAGGCCCTTTCACATTAAGCGACGCTGCAGCGATACCGACAACAATCCGGATCGCTGCAGCGTCGCTGTTTGGTCGCTGGAGAGCTGTCACACAGACCGCTCTCCAGCGACCAACGATGCCGGTAACCAGGGTAAACATCGGGTAACTAAGCGCAGGGCCGCGCTTAGTAACCCGATGTTTACCCTGGTTACCATGCTAAAAGTAAAAAAAAACAAACACTACATACTTACCTTCCGCTGTCTGTCCTCCAGCGCTGCGCTCTGCTTCTCTGCTCTCTTCCTGTACTGGTTGTGAGCCGGAAAGCAGAGCGGTGACGTCACCGCTCTGCTTTCCGGCTCACAGCCAGTACAGGAGGAGTGCAGAGCACAGCGCTGGAGGACAGACGGCTGTAGGTAAGTATGTAGTGTTTGTTTTTTTTTACTTTTAGCATGGTAACCAGGGTAAACATCGGGTTACTAAGCGCGGCCCTGCGCTTAGTTACCCGATGTTTACCCTGGTTACCAGTGAAGACATTGCTGGATCGGTGTCACACACGCCGATCCAGCGATGTCAGCAGGAGTCCAGCGACGAAATAAAGTTCTGGACTTTCTTCAGCGACCAACGATCTCCCAGCAGGGGCCTGATCGTTGGTCGCTGTCACACATAACGATTTCATTAACGATATCGTTGCTACGTCACAAATAGCAACGATATCGTTAACAATATCGTTATGTGTGACGGTACCTTTATCAAAACATGATACTTCTCAATCCTGCACCACGGCACAAGAACCGATGTCTCACTGCGGAGGTCGCTTACCAAGTATATTATTAACTCAACAAAAAACTTCAGAGTGTTTTCCTAAATTCTGGTCTTGGGGGATGGATGAATTTCTGAGTTTGAAGAGTGACTAATTGGATTTTTGTTACAGAGTGAAAATGAGCTGTTTCCTTTTATTGCCTAAACTGATCCCTCCATGTCAGTGTGCAGCTTCTAATGCCTTCCCAAATAGCAATGGCAGAGACAGTATATAAACATAGTCTGCCCACTATCTTGAAGGGTCAGGACAGTCCAAATACAGTTAAATCTCTTTCACATGCCCACCCACATTCAGAAGTTGTCTTCTGGAGGTGATGTCTTTAAAAAAGATGGCCAGCTTGAATAGCATATGGTGGAGCTGAAGATCTATCTCACGAAATTTGCACTGGAGCAAGGTTTGTCTTCAGAAAGCACGGTTAGGAAAGGTTTCACTCTATTTAATGATCAGTCAATGAACAACTTTGATCTTAGGTTCCTGTTTAGTTTAACATTATAAGCCTTTGTTTTTGTTTTTTAATATTTGGATTGTTTTTGACTTTTTTTTCTAATCACTGCCCTCTTTGATATGTATGTGTGAACAGAGTAAGCAAATTAAGCTCTATGTACCCTTACCTCATATTTAAAAGATCGCTAACATTCCTTGCATCTGTACATTACTGTGCAAAAGTTTTAGGCAGATGTGGAAAAAATTCTAGAATTAAGAAACCTTCCTAAAATAGAAGTGTTCATACTTTATTTTTATCAATTCCCAAAATGAAAAGTGAATAGAAATATTTAAATCCGTTCAACATTTGGTGTGACCACTGTTTACCCTCAAAACAGGATCAAAGCATAAATTCTTCCAAGTACACTTACACGCAGTGTTTGAAGGAACTCATTAGGCAGGTTATTCCAAACATCTTGGAGAGCTTACCACAGATCTTGTGTGGATGTATTCTTGTGCAAATACTTCTGTCTCTTTATGTAGTAAAGAGAGACCCAATTATGTTGAGATCAGGGCTCTATAGGACCATATTATCACTTCCAAGACTTTCTTTGTCTTGGGAGTCAGAACACATCTACACACATGATTAGAGGGTTGACCATTCTTGCAGAAATCATCAACTTCGGGCAATGTGACTCAAATGTTTATAATCGCCCTTAGCCAAGTATTTTTGACACACAGTGGGTTCACTCCTTAACCTTAGGTGTATTTGGTACATAAACATAATATCACTTTAGAACTAACCCTCACTTGAATGTAATAACAGTAAACTGAAAACCAGGCAAAGTTTAGAATATGTGTAACCTTGAAAAAGGTGAAGAAATATGCAATCTTTTTTTTTCCTTTCAACTGTTTTATTTTTTAATACCAGCATATTAAGGGGTCAGGAGTTGATTATACCTTTTAGAAACAGCTAGCAAAATGTTGCTGACTATGTAACGGGTCCATATTCAGTCTTCATAGAAGTCAATAGAAGGCTTATATCATGTCTATGGCAGATAAAAAGTACTAGTTCATGCTATTTATATGATAAGTGGACTAGGAAATCTCTGCATGAGCATATCCGGGACCATATCCCTAAAAAAATATAACACAGCACAGTATTATTAAGAAAGCACTCCCATCAAAGTTGTTTTATCCTCTTTATATATAGCTGTGCACATATTATACAGCACTGTGTACTTACTGTTGCTCATTTTGCCCTTCTACCAAGTTAATATTTTTTATTAGGTCTATGACATCACATGATTTAACAGACTAGCGGAATCCTTCTAAACTCTATGTAGACACAGGAAGTCTCTTTTCCATGCATGAGTCGTCATCCCCTTCTCCTGACACAGTTGCTCTGCACCTCCTCCCTGCCAGGGACTTTTGCAGTGCTGGTGCATACAGGGAACAGAGACTTTCTGTTTCTACATTGAGGTTAGAAAAATTCAGCCAGTCAGCTTTTAGCCACGTGTGACTGACCTAATGAAAAAGAGAAGAATTAACTGGGTAGAAATCAAAATGAGTAATTGTAAGTGCGCAGGGCCATATAATATGATGATTGCAATATATCGAGAGGATAAAACATTTTGATGGGAGTTCTTCTTAAAAGGACCTGTAGAATTACAAAAATCCTGTGGTAACTCAAGGTACACAATAAATTATAAGGAGAAAGGTGATACATTGTAACCTAAAAATACTAGTGGCCATGCACATTGTCAACAGTCAGGACATCTCACCTGTAAATTTGCTTTATGGGTGTTTTATACTGATGGCCTTTGAAAGCACCTTATCCTAAAAATACACAATAGATCAGCTCGTGGCATCATCTTACTGGCTTGTAATGTCTACAGCATTTTGTACAGGTCTGTACATATTTGCTGGTATCGGCTTGCAAAGAATGGTTACGACAGGAAGATTACCGTAGTTTTTGTTTTGTAAAACGCTCCGGATTATAAGACGCACCCCAAATTTTGAGAAGAAAAATAGAGAAAAAAAACTTTTTTTTAATAAATTGGTGTGGCTTCTTATAATCCATGTGTCTTATTGCTTACCAGGGGTTGTGGCTGCGGTGGATCAGGGTTCCAGGGTCGTTGCTGGAGGCAGGAGTGGAACATTGCTGCAGGCTGGGATGAGGTGGTCTGCAGGGGGACTCCTGTGCTGCGGGGGTGTCTCTCGTGCTGCGGGGGGGCTCATTTGCTGCAGGGGGGCTCCTGTGCTGCGGGGGTGTCTCCGGTGCTGCGGAGATGTCTCCGGTGCTGCGGGGTGGCTCTGCCGACATTTTGTGAAAGGCCAGAGCCCCCGGCAGTTCGTCCATGCTTTCCTGTGCGGTGGACTTAGGGAAAATGGCTGCCGGGAGGCGGCGCATGCGCAGATGGAGATCTTGGGACCAAGATCTCGAGAGATGAGATCTCAGCGCTGAAATCTCATCACCCGAGATTCCGGCGGCCATTTTCCTGGAGTTCATCACACAGGAAAGCATGGACGAACTGATGGGGGGCTCTGGCCTTTCACAAAATGTCACCAGAGCCCCGCAGCATCGGAGCCTCCAGCATCACCCTGGGCAGCAGTGGACAACCGCGGCAGCGGTGGCAGACAACCGCGATGGCGGACAACTGCGGTGGCGGACACCCCTCATCCCAGCCTGTAACGGTATATCCGCTTTGTAAGAGGCACCCCCATTTTCCCCCCAAATTTGGGGGAAATAAAGTGAGTCTTACAATGTGAAAAATACGGTATTTTGTTTGCTGAAAACAAAATAACATTTTAAGTCAACGCTGTTTATATGATATACAGTCCTACCATCTACTAATCTACACTGGCAACATAAAGCAATTCAATTCAAGAATAAAGCCAAGATCACATTTGAAACCTTAAAATATTTAATTTTTCCCATATATGGGTTTTGAATTGCACAATGAGTACAGTCCGTTCAGGCACTTGCACATGCACAGAATGAGAAGTTCTCCAGTGAAGATAAATATATCTGGATAATACAAATGATTTGCATGCTCAAGAATTGTGGAATACGTTAATCGTTTATACAGTATTCTTATCATGATTGTGAATGCATTAGGAAGAATTAAGATTGTGGAATGTAGAACTTGACTGTTTACTTAAAGACACCATGAAAATGTTCTCCAGCCGAACACAAGCTATTCGCAGTACAAATATAGAAGAGAAGGCAGTAAAGTGCCTCTATCTGCATATCCACTTCATAGGGAATTCCTTTGCTCATGGTTATGCAAGCTGTACAAACTATTTTCACAGACTGTGAAGACAATTGTGATTCATCTCCATTTCAATGTTCAATGAAGAGAAACACACATGTTCATTTATCACCTGTTAGGCCTGAAACGAGCAGCATGAGCAAAGCTATAAAATATAAATCCGATGCTGGCCGGAGTCTTACCCAAATAATTTATAGGTTTAGCTAAAATAAAAACATTAAATCAGGACTATGCATAGATATGAGACATAGCAAACCACCTTAACCTGCACATCCTATGACATAAGATCCCAAAATCTACTAGCCACCTTTGCAATTTATTTTATGGTTCAATTGGTTCATTGATTTGGGGCTTGTCGACTTTATTTACCGTGTTGCTGCATTATTACTTTACTGCCACATGTAATACATGTTTTACTATGATTGTGGATGCAGTGTTAGAAACCACAATTACAGTAGAACTGGTGAATAGAGATGAGCGAACCTAAACTGTAAAGTTCAGGGTTCGTACCGGAAACCTTTGTCTGGTGTTGAACTCCGAACATGGACTTCTCCTGGAAGTTCGTTGTACAGTACGCGAGTTCGGGGAGGAGAGAGAGGGAACAACACACACAGAGAGGTTTTCCAACACCAAAGTTCGGCTCACTATTGTATTCTATGAGTTTCGGGTTCAAGTTAGGCTACAGTTCTGGTACCCGAATCGAACTTTGGACTAAAATTTCGTCAAACTCGACCAACACAAACATGCACAGGTCCACTAAACCCTACACACTTTTTTTTAAACATTTCTCTAATGGCACACTGGGAGGCCACAGTGAGGCTTTCTGCTGAATCATAGGGGAAAACGTCAAACATGAGCTTGTGGCCCCCTATCCACTAAACCTTTACATTTTCCCTTGAGTTATCTGTATGGAGATAGATCTGCATATAGAAATGGCATTGGCTAATGTAAGCCACTCCGAATTAAAAAATAATTTGTTGACTGGCAGTAATCCTCCTGTTTAAAAACCCCTCTTACATGATGTGAAGAATATGGGAGATATAATTTTATGTCAATCATTGTATCTTATTTGGCATGGGATTATAAAAACCACCTTCAGTGTGCAGGTGTATGAGAGCACCTAGCCCAGCAGATCTCACAACTTGAGCCAGCTAAGCTCAGAACAAAAGGATTGCTTGCCATGTGCTTACCCCAGTTAGTCAGTCTCGACCGGCGACTTGGTCAAAATTGGGGGAAGAACGGGTGCTACCCGCTGTTGTAGCGGCCATGGGCGCTGTCACACGTATGAGTGGCACCAGGGACCCTTGGGGGTCTTACGGCTTCCCACCTTCCGAACAAGTGGCTGCTAAAGCCAGGATATAAGTCCCCGGGAAGTAACAGGATACGTGACAGTCTCGTCTATTCTGGCCATGTCTAGTCAGGAGTTTCAGGTGGTGTTTGAAACTGACAAAAGTCTGAAAGCTCCCAAGGAGCAGGCGAGACAGCCTTTCTCAGACTCAGACCTCAAGCGGGTGGTCTGGGACTAAGGATGGCTGACTTGGGTAACTGTCTAACAGGGTTCACTGGGGGCGTGGCCTAGGCACCACAGTTACTGGTGTGCTATTCATTCAGGGCAGAGTTGTTGTGGATTGCACACTAGATTCCTGTGGCTGGGCATCTAGGGATCACTAAAACAAAGGCCAGGCTAGCTCAGTATTTTTATTGACCCAAAATGGGGGGGCCGATGTGGCTGCCTACTGGCATTCTTGCAACACCTGTCAGAGGGTGGGGAGGCGGGGTGGCACCCCAAAGCCCCTCTGGTAACGCTTCCCATTATTGGACAGTCTTTCAAAAGGGTGGCTGTGGATTTGAATTGCCACTTTCAGCATCTCTGGGAAACGCTTCTTACTGAGACTATGCCACCCGGTACCAAGAAGCAGTAGCCTTGTCATCCATTCAGGCTGACAAGGTGGCCAACCCCTTACTGGAGATTTTCTCCTGAGTGGGTTTGCCTCAGGAAATGCTTACCAAACAGGGGACTCAGTACATGTTGCAGCTGATGGAGTTCCTCTGTAACCAGATACAGGTGCAACATCTGGTGACCAGCCCATACCACCCACAGACCAACAACTTGTGCAAACGGTTAAATGGCATCCTGAAGCAGATGATTAAGATGTTGGTTGATTCCTGGGGGGTGTGAGTGGGAGCGGTACCTCCCATACCTGCTATTTGCCTAGCAGGAGGTTCCTCAGGCCTCAATGGGGTTCTCCCCCTTTGAGCACCTGCATGTCAGACGTGTGCTGGGGGCCCCTGGCTCTGGTGAAAGATGTCTAGGAAGGAGACTTGGCCACTTCTGGAATATTGGTCGTAGAGTATGTCGTGCACTTCCGTGACAACATGCAAGCACAGTTGGTGCATCATATGTTGCTTTTGCGGCTTATCGTGCAGTTGGTGCTTGATAATCACTTGAGCCCAGGCTGACCAGAAGCGATGGTACAAACAGAATGCTTGTGAGAGGACCTACCAGATGGGTCAAAAGGTGTGGATATTGGTCTCGCTAGTCAAGCTTCAGGCGGCCTTGGAAGGCCCATACCTCGTGCACCAGCAGCTCAACTCCATAACCTATCTGGTTACATTGGACCACGCCCGGGGAAGACAGAAGGCCCTCCATGTGAACATGATGAAGGCACATCATGAAAGGGAGGCCTTCACCCTCCCAGTATGCAACATACCAGAAAAGGGATAGGCAGAGACCCTCCTGGATATGCTCGCCCAGGCTCGAGGATGTGGATGTTTGTAACAAACTCTTGTCAGACCAACGGTCCCAGTTGTGGACAATCCTACACCGCTTCTGGAATTTGCTCAGCAAGAAGTCCAGAAGTACATAGTTGGTTGTCCATCACCTTGACATTGGGAATCACCCCCAAATCTGGCATATAGGATATCAGGTCTCCCTGGAGGTGCAGCAGCACATGCGCCAGGAGATTAACGAGATCTGAAGCAGCAGTTGGAGAAGGACCCGATTCTGCGTGGACTACAGGGGGCTCAATGCTGTCACGGTCACTGATGCGTACCCAATGCTGCACATAAATGACCTGCTGAAACAGTTATCTGTGGCGAAGTATCTGATTAATATGGATCTAAGTCAAGGATATTGGCAGTTTCCCCTGACCCTTGAGGCATGAGAACTATCTGCCTTTATCACCCCATTCGAACTTTTCAGAGGATAGTCAACACACCGCTCAAGAGACTTGAAGGGTACGTGGCTGCATACCTGGACGACATTGCTATCATCTGTCCCACCTGGGAGGATCACCTAGAGCATCTTGTGCTCGGGCGGGTCCGCCACGCAAGCTTGAACGTTAAGCCGGAAAGGTCCACCTGGATAAGAGTGAGATCCACTACCTGGGACACCGGATAGGTAGTGGGGTTGTAAATCAAGAGCCTGGGAAGGTGTATGCCATCACATTCTGGCCCACCCTCACACCCAAGAAACAAGTAATGTCCTTCCTGGGCACTGCTTGGTACTATAGGCGGTTCATCCCTCACTATAGTAGCTTGGCAAAGTCTCTGGCGGACCTCACCAAGAAGAAGCTGCCCTTCGCAGTCGACTGGACAAATGACTGTGTCTGTCTTTTCCAGCTTCCCGGTACAATAAGCAGTTGACTTTACACGGCCGTTTGAGTACTGACAGGCACCAGTGACTTTTGCCTTGGTGCTATGCTCAACCAGGTCAACTCTATAGGGCCAGAACACTTCATTTTGTACCTGAGCCGGAAGGTCCTGTCGATGGAGGTGGCCTACTCTATGCTTGAGAAGGAATGTCTGGCAATTGTGTGGGCCCCGGAGCATCTGGAGCCATACTTGTACAGACACCAATTTACTGTGGAAACAGACCACAATCCCCCTAAGGCCTCTTTCACACTTCTGTCTTTCTTTTTCCATCATAATCTGTCATTTTGTGAAAAAAAACGGATCCAGCAAATGTTGCTGCTGTATCGATTTTTTTTTTTCAAATAGACTTGTATTAGTGACGGATGGCCACATGTTTCATCCGTCGTGCACTGGATACGTCGTAAAAATTGCTGTCCCTCGAGTGGAGAAAACGTACAGAGTAACGTTTTTTTCTACACGTCGGAAAATCGCTCCGCGACGGATCCTGCGCTGCCCGTCGTTGGCTATAATAGAAGCCTATGGGCGTAGGATCCATCGCTGACTGTGAAAAGCAGGAATCCAGTAACAGATGCCGTCTTTTCAAACTGAGCATGCGCGGAGGAATTTACCGTCAGGGAAATTCTCGCTCGCTCGCTCTCTCTCTCTCTCATAATAATAATAATAATAATAATAATAATAATAAAATAAAAAATCGTGATATTCTTACCTTCCGGCGTCCCGCGCAGCCCCTGCAGCCTTCCCCATGCTCGCGATGCTGCCGGCAGCTCCAGTTCCCAGTGACGCATAGCGAAATGACCCAATGACATAGCGGTCTCGCGAGATCACACGTCATCACAGGTCATTGTCTCGCTTGTTGTAGACAATGTTTGATGTAATAGTGACGTCAGGTGGGGTGGCGAGTTTTAGGTTCATCACATTCACAAGAGGTGGCAGCGGTGGGATTCTGCTTGATCTCTCCGATGCCATCCTTCACACATCATATCCTATTTTAAGTGACAAGATAAGTATTGCATGTAAACCAACAGATGTGGTGCCACTCATCTATAACAATAAATACCATAAAAAAAAACATTTAAATAAGACCTCAAACCATTTTTTTATCACTCTGCTGGATCAGATATTCAATCAATTTTCATTTTTATCGTTCGTGTGGCAACCATTTTTCTCAATTGTAAAATAAAATCCAATCTTCTGTTACCAATTAAACCGTAAAATAATAAAATAAAAAGGGCAGAACTCAGATGAGTAGAAGAATGGTGTGCACTCAGGTCAGGGACAATGAGGTGCTGGTAAACTGACCGTATGGTCAAGTCAATCGCAGAAGAAAATTACCGCACACTCAATACTGGTCAAAATGCAAAAAGGTGTATGCCAATTTTACTCAGAACTCAGATGATACACAAATGCCATCCTTGTGCTGTTCATTTTTTTTTTACAGACTTATTTATTTGAATGGGCAAGGATTAAAAAAGGAGATGCCTCAGTTTTTAATGGTTGCTCAATCCTTGAAAAACCCTTAGAGATCATGTCTAAGAAGAACAGACATCCGAATAAAGCCCAAGGGCCCGTTTACATGGCACAGTGTGCATCAGTAAACAGCTGCCCGGTAACATGTTTGCCAGATGACTGTTGTATCATAGCCTATTTTCACACATGTGCAGGAGATGTGCACTAAACTATCTGCAATAGATTGTTCAGTGCTCTTAGGCTGCATTGTTTTCTGTTTACACAGGATGATGTGCTGCCGAAAAGTATGTGCAAACCGAGATTGCATTTCACAGATAAGCATCCTGTGCAGACTTCTCAATTATTCTGAAACAATCATTTCTTGTAATGATTGGTCGCAATATTTGTGCAGTTTAAATGAACCTTAAGAACTCCATGATAATGGAACAGTCAAGCGATTCGCTAGTAAATAGATGTGGTCTAAACCTTTAGAGATTGGGAATTCAGATTTAAGGTATATGCACGTGACAACTGTAGAAGAGAAGTGTCCCAAAATGTGAGTGTATGTGTATTTGTGTGTATATGTATATATTGCATGTTAGTTCATGTATGCAAACATATGTATACACACGTGGTCAAAATTGTTGGTACCCCTTGTTTAATGACAGAAAAACCCACAACAGTTAGAGAAATAACTTGAATCTTACAAAAGTTATATATAATAAATGAAATATCTACGAAAATGAACAAATGAAAGTCAGTCATTGCTTTTCAGCCATGCTTCCACAGAATTTAAAAAAAAATAAACTCATGAAATAGGCCTGGACAGAAATGATGGTACCCCTGAAAATAATGTGACAAAAGGGACATGTTAAATCAAGGTGTGTCCACTAACTAGCATCACAGGTGACTGCAATCTTGGAATCAGTGAGTGGGCCTGTATAAAGGGCTACAGATACTCACTGTGCTGTTTGGTGACATGGTGTGTATCACACTAAACATGGACCAGAGGAAGCGAAGGAAAGAGTTGTCTCCGGAGATTAGAAAGAATATTATAGACAAACATATTAAAGGTAAAAGTTATAAGACCATCTCCAAGCAGCTTGATGTTCCTGTGACTACAGTTGTACATATTATTCAGAAATTTAAGATCCATGGGACTGTAGACAACCTCCCTGGACGTGGCACAGGAAAATTGATGACAAATCAAAGAGATGGATAATACGAAAGGTAACAAAACTGCCCAGAAAAACTTGTAAGCAGATTAAATGTGAACTTCAAGCTTAAAAGGAAGGTGCCACAATTTTGTTTATGTATTCAAAATTGTTTATATAAACAATTATTTTTAATACAAAATTATTTTTTTTTTTAGCTTTAATATCTTTTTTATTATTAATTATTTTTGCAGCCACTGGGCACTGCCATTTTGCTTTGCAGGAGTGTAAGATTCCCAGCACGACACTTACACTCTGCAAATACGGCAGCCCTGGGCATAGGACTCTGTGGTCGGACGCCGACCCCATACCTATCATTGAGCTGCTCCCTGCTGTGATCTGGCCACGCCCCCTGGGCTGTCCACATCACAGCAGAGGCAGGAGGTCAGCGCCATCTTTCTCCAGCCCACAGTGTACCTGTGAGCTCCACTGTGACTTAACAGCTACACTGTTATAGGAGGGGCAGCTCCATCTGTCTCCCCTTCACACTGTCAGCGGCCATTCCCTATCCTCTTCTATGCTGCCTGGTGTGTGGCTGTGATCTCTTGAATCCCTAGAGAGGATGAAGTGCTGCAGTCTGTTGTTCTTATCATGCAGAGAGGTAACAGGAGGGAGGGGGAGAGTCTTTCTGTGCTGCTCCGCCCTGCCTCTCACTGTAGCCACTGATCAAGGACTTCAGACCCTGGTGGATCTGTTACTACACTGTGTGATACTGACTGCTGAGCTGTGTATGTAACATCTGCTGTGTGATACTGTCTGCTGACCCATGCATCTAATCCTATCCTGTGTGATACTGACTGCCGGCCCGTGTATAATTCTCTCCTGTGTGATACTGACTGCTGAGCTGTGTATCTAATCCTATCCCATGTGATACTGACTGCCGACACGTGTATCTAATCCTCTCCTGTGTGATACTGTCTGCTGAGCTGTGTATCTAATCCTATCCCGTGTGATATTGACTGCTGAGCTGTGTATCTAATCCTATCCCATGTGATACTGACTGCCGACACGTGTATCTAATCCTCTCCTGTGTGATACTGTCTGTTTAGCTGTGTATCTAATCCTATACTGTGCTGAGCTGTGTATCTAATCCTATTCCATGTGATACTGACTGCCGACACGTGTATCTAATCCTCTCCTGTGTGATACTGTCTGTTTAGCTGTGTAATCCTATACTGTGCTGAGCTGTGTATCTAATCCTATCCTGTGTGATACTGACTGCTGAGCCGTTTATCTAATCCTATCCCTTGTGATACTGACTGCCGGCCCATGTATCTAATCCTCTCCTGTGTGATACTGACTACTGAGCCGTGTATCTAATCCTATCCCGTGTGATACTGACTGCTGGACCGTGTATCTTATTCTCTCCTGTGTGATACTGTCTGCTGAGCTGTGTATCTAATCCTATCCTGTGTGATACTGACTGCTCAGCTGTGTATCTAATCCTTCACTGTGTGATACTGTCTGCTGACCCATGTATCTAATCCTATCCTGTGTGCTACTGTCTATTGAGCCGTGTATCTAATCCTCTCCTATGAACTCCTCTCCCCCCTGCATGTCTTTCCCCATTGCACACACAGCTCAGTGTGTGCGATAACAGGAGCTCCGGGGGTCATGCTGTATTATAGCATTATGTGTGATCTATATGACTGTATTATGTGATCTATATGGCGGTATTATGCTTGATCAGTATTGCGGAATGATGTAAAAGCTATACGACTGTATTATATGAGAACTATATTGTGGGATTATGTGTGATATATGTGGCAGTATTATGTGAAAATTATATGGTGGTATTGTGTGAGACGTATGTGGTGGTATTATGTGTGATCTATATGGCGGTATTATGTGAGATGTATGAGGCGGCATTATGTGTGACCTATATGGCGGTATTATGTGTGATCTATATGGTGGCTCTGTGTGATCTATATGTTGGCATTATGTGTGATCTATATGGTGGCATTATGTGAGAACACTGGCGGTATTATGTGAGAACACTATGGCAGTATTATCTTCAAAAAGGGGACCCATTCTAGGGTGGTCCTGGCTGAGCACCTGCACATGAGTCTGCTGTTATAGAGGGGGCAGCATGACCTTCAGTTAGGTGCAGTAAGGGGAAGGCTAGTGAGGCAGCTGAAGTGAGGGGTCTCATTTTTATCGTTACAATATGGCTACATTTCCTTCCCAGCGTCAGCCCGTTCTGTGCCTGTTGCCTCGCTTTCACACATCGCCAGGACAGGATGGAGAAGACAGGATCTGAGGAGGGGAATGGGGTCTGCATGCAAAGTCTGGATCAGAACAGGCCTTCAATCCACAGAAATGTTTCCTGGATTTCAGTGGAGCAGACAAGCAGACGGTCCATCCATGTGTATAAAAGACAGCGCTCTATGTACAATCCCTGGCTGCTCTGCGCACCAAACAGGGGGCCCCTATAGACTATAGTATAACTTTGCAATCACCAACAAAATGGCTGCTCACTGGGTTCCTGAAAATCATCCTCTTATGTCTTAGCAAACACCCAGAAAGGGAGGAGAGGAATGATATCACACAGGTCAGCAGACTCCGCCCATAATTACTGCAGTGCAGTAATGTGAGCTAATTGTATACTAGGTTTTTGTCAAGTTTTAGCAGCTGCTCCCCCTAGTGTTTAAAAGTGGAAATGCCAAACCTTTTCATATTTTACTATATTATAAACAAATTATAATATTTTTTAAGAAAATGTAAACATTAATTCTTTACATTTTTTCAATTGCTGGAAAAAAAATTTCTTTGATGGCACCTTCCCTTTAAGGAGCATCAGTGTCAGATTGCACCATCCGACGTATGAGCCAAAGTGGACTTCAAAGAAGATGAACAAGGAGGACACCATTGTTGAAAAAAATCATAAAAAAGCCAGACTGGAATTTGCCAATCTACATGTTGACAAGCCACAAAGCTTCTGGGAGAATGTCCTATGGACAGATGAGACAAAAATGGAACTTTTTGGCAAGGCACATTAGCTCTATTTTCACAGATGGAAAAATGAAGCATATCAAGAAAAGAACACTGTCCCTACTGTGAGGAAGCTCTGTCATGTTCTGGGGCTGCTTTGCTGCATTTGGCACAGGGTGTCTAGAATCTGTGCAGGGTACAATGAATCTCAAGACTATCAAGGGATTCTAGAGACAAATGTGCTGCCCAGTGTCGGAAAGCTTGGTCTCAGTCGCAGGTTATGGGTCTTGCAACAGTATAACTACCCAAAATACACAGCTGAAAACCCAAGAATGGCTAAGAGGAAAACATTGGACTATTCTGAAGTGGCCTCTATGAGCCCTGACATAAATCCTATTGAGCATATTTGGAAAGAGCTGAAACATGCCTTCTGGAAAAGGTAACCTTCAAACACGAGACAACTGGAGCAGTTTGCCCTTAAAGAGTGGGCCAAAATACCTGTAGAGAGGTGCAGAAGTCTCATTGACAGTTACAGGAATCGTTTGATTGCAGTGATAGCCTCAAAAGGTTGTGCAATAAAATATTAAGTTAAGGGTACCATCATTTCTGTCCAGGCCTATTTCATGAGTTTTATTTTCTTTTAATTTTGTGGAAGCATGGTTGAAAAGCAATGTCTGACTTTCATTTGTTCATTTTCATAGATCTTTTATTTATTATTACTTTTGTCAGATATAAGTTATTTCTGTCACCATTGTGGGTTTTTATGTAATTAAACGAGGGGTACCAACAATTTTGACCACGTGTGTATATGTATGTTTATATAAAATCTTCACATAAATAATGCCCCCATTTTGCTGAAGTTATGCAGATGTTAATTACAAAAAATCTCTGCAATTTGGCAAATGCAGATTTTTGTAACATTCAAGTCAAATTCATTTACACTCAAATGTATTTGCTTATCTCTTATAATAAAAAATAACAACAATAATAAAATAAAAAACTGATCCAGCCACTTATTTTATTAGCATACACAATTACATAATTACATAAGTTGAAAAAAAGACTTAAGTCCATAAAGTTTAACCTTTCTCCACCAGTTATACATTCTTTATCGCTCGATTTTTCATAAAGCCACAATGTCATATGTTGTCAGAAAAGCATCCAGCCCTTTTATAAATGCTATTATAGTGTCTGCCATCACTACATCTCGTGGTAGGGTATTCCACAGTCTGACTAGACTAACTGTAAAGAACTCTTTCCTATTTAGATGTCTAGAAATCGCTTTTCCGTCACACATGAGTGTCCCCTAGTCCTTAGTATGGTCTTTGGAAGGGATAAGTCATGTGCCAGTCCTTTATATTGACCAAACATGTATTTATACATATAAATGAGATCTCATCTGAGACGTCTTTTTTTCTAAGCTAAATAAGCCCAACTTTTCCATCCTCTCATTATAGGAAAGACCTTCCATGCCATTTTGGAATTTAGTTATTTAGTTGCCCGTTGTTGAACTGACCTTAACTTCCCAATATCCTTTTAAAAAGTTAAAAACATTTCCAAAGTTTAACATGAAAATTCCACACCCAAGCCCACAATCCTTAATTCATGCGGTAGCCTGAAAGTGAGTCCAATGCCTCAGGCCAACCATTTAAGGCCGTGCCGATCCAGTGACAATTTTTCATCCAACTGTCTATCCAAGAAGAACCTATTGTTCATACTTCTAATCGCCCCATCGAACAGCCACTCTCACATCTGTATACATAGATTTATCTAACCAGGGATTCAAGCTTCAGGAGGCTAATTTGCATATTCCAGGTGCCTTCTGGGAGAAGCGAAGTCTCCCTAAGCTAGAAGATCGTTGGGTACAGCCGGGACCAGCTGCTTCGAAAGCATCACCAAACCGCGCGCCGTAATTTTTGCCTGTAGGACATTATTGCAAGAGAGCTTGGCTGAGTAGATTACACAAGAAGGAAAACACACAGCAAGTCAGCAGGATCTAGGAGCAACATGGCAGATGTGACAACCTACATGGTGAGCTGCAGCATGTGCTACATGTTCACAGATCGACCAGAAGAAGAATCCAATTTCACCTGTCAGAAGTGTAGACTAGTGGCCCTTTTAGAAGAAAAGGTGCGGGGTCTGGAAGAAAGAATAGCAACTTTGAAACTCATCAAAGAGAATGAAGACTTTCTAGACAGAACAGAAGCATCTCTACTGGTCACAGAAGGTGAAAAAAGTGTCAGAGAACCTCCAAAAGCAGATGAGTGGAAGCATGTGACCAAAAGAAGCAAGAAGACCATGGAGAAATCACCAACCACACAACTGAAGAACCGATATCAAATCTTTGTAGAGGATGAAGATGGCACACCTAAGAATGAAGCAATACCAGCAAGCAAAAAAGAAAAGGGCACACAGCAACAAGTGACAGCAAAAAGTACAGCCAAGAAGCAACGAAGAGTGGTGGTGGTGGGAGACTCACTACTGAGAGGCACAGAAGCAGCCATCTGCAGACCGGACATAACTGCAAGAGAAGTATGCTGCCTTCCAGGTGCGATGATCAAGGATGTGACCGATAGGATACCAAAGCTCTTCAGCTCCAAGGACGTCCACCCATTTCTTCTGATACATGTTGGCACCAATGACACGGCAAGGAAGGACCTACCGACAATCTGCAAGGACTTTGAAGAGTTGGGGAAGAAAGTAAAGGAACTGGATGCACAGGTAGTTTTTTCTTCTATCCTTCCAGTAGACGGGCATGGCACCAGGAGATGGAACAGGATCCTTGATGCAAACAACTGGCTAAGACGATGGTGCAGACAACAAGGATTTGGATTCCTGGACCACGGTGTGAATTACTGGTATGATGGACTCCTCGCCAGAGATGGACTACACCTCAACAAACCTGGGAAACACACATTCGCCAGAAGACTCGCTACACTCATCAGGAGGGCGTTAAACTAGAAGAAGAGGGGACGGGAAGAAAAACATTAGACTCGAACAAAGACGACCCAGGAAAACATACTCTGAAGGGAGGTAAGAACATTTCTAAAACAATCCACAGTGAGGAGATTGGAACAAAACAAAATCCTCTAAACTGCATGCTCGCAAACGCCAGAAGCCTGACAAACAAGATGGAAGAACTAGAAGCAGAAATATCTACAGGTAACTTTGACATAGTGGGAATAACCGAGACATGGTTAGATGAAAGCTATGACTGGGCAGTTAACTTACAGGGTTACAGTCTGTTTAGAAAGGATCGTAAAAATCGGAGAGGAGGAGGGGTTTGTCTCTATGTAAAGTCTTGTCTAAAGTCCACTTTAAGGGAGGATATTAGCGAAGGGAATGAGGATGTCGAGTCCATATGGGTTGAAATTCATGGAGGGAAAAATGGTAACAAAATTCTCATTGGGGTCTGTTACAAACCCCCAAATATAACAGAAAGCATGGAAAGTCTACTTCTAAAGCAGATAGATGAAGCTGCAACCCATAATGAGGTCCTGGTTATGGGGGACTTTAACTACCCGGATATTAACTGGGAAACAGAAACCTGTGAAACCCATAAAGGCAACAGGTTTCTGCTAATAACCAAGAAAAATTATCTTTCACAATTGGTGCAGAATCCAACCAGAGGAGCAGCACTTTTAGACCTAATACTATCTAATAGACCTGACAGAATAACAAATCTGCAGGTGGTCGGGCATTTAGGAAATAGCGACCACAATATTGTGCAGTTTCACCTGTCTTTCACTAGGGGGACTTGTCAGGGAGTCACAAAAACATTGAACTTTAGGAAGGCAAAGTTTGAACAGCTTAGAGATGCCCTTAATCTGGTAGACTGGGACAATATCCTCAGAAATAAGAATACAGATAATAAATGGAAATGTTTAAGAACATCCTAAATAGGCAGTGTAAGCGGTTTATACCTTGTGGGAATAAAAGGACTAGAAATAGGAAAAACCCAATGTGGCTAAACAAAGAAGTAAGACAGGCAATTAACAGTAAAAAGAAAGCATTTGCACTACTAAAGCAGGATGGCACCATTGAAGCTCTAAAAAACTATAGGGAGAAAAATACTTTATCTAAAAAACTAATTAAAGCTGCCAAAAAGGAAACAGAGAAGCACATTGCTAAGGAGAGTAAAACTAATCCCAAACTGTTCTTCAACTATATCAATAGTAAAAGAATAAAAACTGAAAATGTAGGCCCCTTAAAAAATAGTGAGGAAAGAATGGTTGTAGATGACGAGGAAAAAGCTAACATATTAAACACCTTCTTCTCCACGGTATTCACGGTGGAAAATGAAATGCTAGGTGAAATCCCAAGAAACAATGAAAACCCTATATTAAGGGTCACCAATCTAACCCAAGAAGAGGTGCGAAACCGGCTAAATAAGATTAAAATAGATAAATCTCCGGGTCCGGATGGCATACACCCACGAGTACTAAGAGAACTAAGTAATGTAATAGATAAACCATTATTTCTTATTTTTAGTGACTCTATAGCGACAGGGTCTGTTCCGCAGGACTGGCGCATAGCAAATGTGGTGCCAATATTCAAAAAGGGCTCTAAAAGTGAACCTGGAAACTATAGGCCAGTAAGTCTAACCTCTATTGTTGGTAAAATATTTGAAGGGTTTCTGAGGGATGTTATTCTGGATTATCTCAATGAGAATAACTGTTTAACTCCATATCAGCATGGGTTTATGAGAAATCGCTCCTGTCAAACCAATCTAATCAGTTTTTATGAAGAGGTAAGCTATAGGCTGGACCACGGTGAGTCATTGGACGTGGTATATCTCGATTTTTCCAAAGCGTTTGATACCGTGCCGCACAAGAGGTTGGTACACAAAATGAGAATGCTTGGTCTGGGGGAAAATGTGTGTAAATGGGTTAGTAACTGGCTTAGTGATAGAAAGCAGAGGGTGGTTATAAATGGTATAGTCTCTAACTGGGTCGCTGTGACCAGTGGGGTACCGCAGGGGTCAGTATTGGGACCTGTTCTCTTCAACATATTCATTAATGATCTGGTAGAAGGTTTACACAGTAAAATATCGATATTTGCAGATGATACAAAACTATGTAAAGCAGTTAATACAAGAGAAGATAGTATTCTGCTACAGATGGATCTGGATAAGTTGGAAACTTGGGCTGAAAGGTGGCAGATGAGGTTTAACAATGATAAATGTAAGGTTATACACATGGGAAGAGGGAATCAATATCACCATTACACACTGAACGGGAAACCACTGGGTAAATCTGACAGGGAGAAGGACTTGGGGATCCTAGTTAATGATAAACTTACCTGGAGCAGCCAGTGCCAGGCAGCAGCTGCCAAGGCAAACAGGATCATGGGGTGCATTAAAAGAGGTCTGGATACACATGATGAGAGCATTATACTGCCTCTGTACAAATCCCTAGTTAGACCGCACATGGAGTACTGTGTCCAGTTTTGGGCACCGGTGCTCAGGAAGGATATAATGGAACTAGAGAGAGTACAAAGGAGGGCAACAAAATTAATAAAGGGGATGGGAGAACTACAATACCCAGATAGATTAGCGAAATTAGGATTATTTAGTCTAGAAAAAAGACGACTGAGGGGCGATCTAATAACCATGTATATGTATATAAGGGGACAATACAAATATCTCGCTGAGGATCTGTTTATACCAAGGAAGGTGACGGGCACAAGGGGGCATTCTTTGCGTCTGGAGGAGAGAAGGTTTTTCCACCAACATAGAAGAGGATTCTTTACTGTTAGGGCAGTGAGAATCTGGAATTGCTTGCCTGAGGAGGTGGTGATGGCGAACTCAGTCGAGGGGTTCAAGAGAGGCCTGGATGTCTTCCTGGAGCAGAACAATATTGTATCATACAATTATTAGGTTCTGTAGAAGGACGTAGATCTGGGGATTTATTATGATGGAATATAGGCTGAACTGGATGGACAAATGTCTTTTTTCGGCCTTACTAACTATGTTACTATGTTACTATGTTACTATCTACAAACTATATGCAATATATGCATAAAAAACAAGATGTAAATTAGGATAAAATATTTAAAAAAAAAAACTATACAAAAGCCAACCAAGTTCAAATTCAGCATCTGCAAGCCCTAAATTCACACATGTATGTAATTTCCAAAACAGAATAAAAATATACTGTGCCAGCAACAGCATAGCCCCAGGAAATGAGATCACTAGATTAATATTCCACACTAATATTCCAGAGAGCACACCTTCACCAAGTCATTGTCCATCGGGAAAATTGTCCATTGCATCTAAACTAGCCACCATATATTTCATGTATGGTACTTAACCACTAACGTAACGACAAATGAAGTGCAGACATCTCTAGCATCCATAGTCCGATTCTGCATAAGGGATACCGGCCAACCTAAGCCAGTATGAGGCATGCACCATGCTGTACACCTTTATGTTAAATAGAAGCAGGGAGTGTTCAATGCTTTCCAGCCACAATCCTGGGGGCAGGCTTTATCAGACTTCATGCACTTGAGGTTCTTACACATAGCTTCCCATGGAAGCAGCTACAAATTCAAAAACTTCATGAGGATCCAGAGGATATTTATAGACTTCAAAAGTTCTCCTCAGATCCTTATTTTGGGAAATCTCTGAGTGCCAAGGGCTTCAGAAAATTGTCTAAAAAAAACTTTTATCACAGAACTCCTGATTCATGATCCCAGACATTCCCAGACTTCACAGTTGAATTACCTCCAGAACCTGTGTAGAATAAGCTGGAAGATATCCATGCAGTGTGAGATTTTTCAATTGCTCTTGCATCTCAAACTATGGAGGGAAAAGGCTGAAACCATCCCCCATGGTAGAATATGCATGTAGGAGCCCTCATTTACATGAAATACCACAGGGTTAATTATGCCCAACCTACCTAGTTTCCTTGCATGGTAAGTAACCTCCATAACTGTTGGAATAGTAGATCTGAGGAAAGATAATCTCTGGTAAAATCCACACATTGGCAAGCTATATTAGTAAATAGCTGTCAACGCATCTAATCAACTCTCCGGTTAGAGGTACTATATTGTTTTAGGTAGAAGGTTGCTAACATTTTGGTGCAGAGGAGAGAAATTAAAAGCCTATCAAGAACACCGCTGTTATCACACACTATACTGTGCGCACACTGTAATCATTCCCTGACACTTAAGGTACCTTCACACATAATGATATTATTAACGATATCGTTGCTATTTGTGACGTAGCAACGATATCGTTAATGAAATCGTTATGTGTGACAGCGATCAACGATCAGGCCCCTGCTGGGAGATCGTTGGTCGCTGAATAAAGTCCAGAACTTTATTTCGTCGCTGGACTCCTGCTGACATCGCTGGATCGGCGTGTGTGACACCGATCCAGCGATGTCTTCACTGGTAACCAGGGTAAACATCGGGTAACTAAGCGCAGGGCCGCGCTTAGTAACCCGATGTTTACCCTGGTTACCATGCTAAAAGTAAAAAAAAACAAACACTAGATACTTACCTACAGCCGTCTGTCCTCCAGCGCTGCGCTCTGCACTCCTCCTGTACTGGTTGTGAGCCGGAGAGCAGAGCGGTGACGTCACCGCTCTGCTTTCCGGCTCACAGCCAGTACAGGAGGAGAGCAGAGAAGCAGAGCGCAGCGCTGGAGGACAGACAGCAGTAGGTAAGTATCTAGTGTTTGTTTTTTTTTTACTTTTAGCATGGTAACCAGGGTAAACATCGGGTTACTAAGCGCGGCCCTGCGCTTAGTTACCCGATGTTTACCCTGGTTACCGGCATCGTTGGTCGCTGGAGAGCGGTCTGTGTGACAGCTCTCCAGCGACCAAACAGCGACGCTGCAGCGATCCGGATCGTTGTCGGTATCGCTGCAGCGTCGCTTAATGTGAAGGGGCCTTTAGGCCATGTGCACACGTTCAGTATTTTTCGTGTTTTTTTCGTGTTTTTTCGCTATAAAAACATGATAAAAACGCGAAAAAAATGCTTACATATGCCTCCTATTTAAAGTGTATTCCGCATTTCTTGTGCAAATGTTGCTTTTTTTTCCGCAAAAAAATCGCATTGTGGAAAAAAAAGCAACATGTTCATTAAATTTGCGGAATTGCCGGGATTCCACACACCTAGGAATGCATTGATCTGCTTACTTTCCGCATGGGGCTATGCACACCATGCGGGAAGTAAGCAGGTTATGTGCGGTTGGTACCCAGGGTGGAGGAGAGGAGACTCTCCTCCACGGACTGGGCACCATATAATTGGTAAAAAAAAGAATTAAAATAAAAAATAGTCATATACTCACCCTCTGATTGCCCCGGAGTCCTCCCGCCTCTCATCGGTGCACGCTGCCGCTTCCGTTCCTATAGATGGTGTGTGAAGGACCTGCGATGACGTCGCCATCTTGTGATTGGTCGCGTGACCGCTCATGTGACCGCTCACGTGACCGCGACGTCATCTAAGGTCCTGCACACACACACCATCTATAGGAACGGACGCCGCTGAGGAGATCGGCTGTCTGCAGGTAAGTATAACCATTTTTTTACATTTTTTTTAATTATTTTTAAACATTCCATCTTTTACTATTGATGCTGCATAGGCAAGGGTTAACTGGGATTTTATGTAGCACAATATTAAGTCATACGGGGGGGGGGTATTATTATAAAGATAACAACAGTTCAAATTCTCCATCTCTGGGCCTTGGCAGGAGGTGGCTGGAAGGTGGTGGCGCGAGAAGTCTCCAATCCGGTCCCTCAGAAAGGCAATGCACTGTCTCCTCACGGTGGTAAATCCTCTGGGTCCTTCACCACGTGGTCTCCTGATACGGGCACAAGATGTAGTAGAGGTGGAGGTCTGCGGCATGGCGGATGTAAAGAACAGTTTGGCAGACAAGGCCGCAGAGGAAGTATGCAGTCCAGCGGTCGTGGCCACAGGAGCAGGCTGGCACTCAGTAGGCACCGCAGGGATAGGACTGAGCAGTGCCTCCACGGCGGTGAGTGGAACGATACCCTGAAGTCTGTACTGGTCACTGTACGGTGCGGGAACTTCTCTGGGCTCTGTGTCATCTGTTGAGATGGCTCTGCTAACTGTAGTGGGAAGACGCAGACAGCTGACATGGGTAAGTTAAGAGGGAGTCAACAGTCTCTGTGCTCTCACGCTGATTCCCTGTCAAAAGACCCGTCTTCCCGCGCACAGCGCTATTTAAGTCGGACCCGCCCCCAACAGTCAGGTGTCCTGAACTGCTACGGTCAGAAATCTCTTCCCCCCGGAATAATGGTGACAGCCCCGATAGTTCCAGCCCAGACACGCCGGAGGAACCGTTAGCCAGGCTTTCCTCACTACACAAGAAAGATATAAGTTCTTTTCCTGTAGCTGTGTTTCTGGTAAGGCAGGTAGACAGGATTTTACCACTATTTAACTGCAGATTACTTTGATTTCTACATGTAAAAAAGGTTTCAAAACATGATGGGTTCCCTTTGAGGCTTGTAAAATGGGGAATGCTGTCTGTTTTCTCATTTCTAAGGTTTCACATGGGCTTTATAGCTCCATTTATTACAATACATAGCCACATAAGCTACTCTCTGATACATATGACTTACTGTCAATTATGTAAAAAAAAATCTGCCCAATTATGTTTTAACTAGTTGGCCCATGCTAAATTTTCGCACATTGGTTGTCGGGGGCGCAGGCAATTTCAGGTAAATCAAGCTGGTCAAATGTAAATGTATTTAAAGGGAACCTGTCACCCCCCAGGGCCTATTAAGGTAAAAGAGCCACCTTCAGCAGTACTAAGGCTGCATTCTGTGATAGAGGCTCTTATACTTAGTATCCCTAGGAATGCTGAAATAATGACTTTTATAAATTTTGCGTCATACCTCTATTGAGTCAGGGAGATATGATTTCTCCCTGACTCAAGCACCTCACAGCTGTCCATCATCCCACCGGCCACCGCCTCATCTCTGCCAGCGCCTGCGCTCTGCAATTATTTCTCCGGCATGCGCCGTGCGCGCTGCCCTGGGACTTACATCAAGTGATGTAAGTAGATCGTGCCTGTGCACAGCAGAGGCCCAAGATCCCGCCCCACAGTGTGTTATGATGTATTCACTCTGCGGGTCCGGGAATCTGGCGCTGTGCGCAGGTGCGATCTACTTGCATCACTTGATGTGAGTTCCAGGGCAGCACGCACAGCAAAATTTATAAAAGTGATTATTTCAGCATTCCTAGGGATACTAAACATAAGAGCCACCTTCACAGACTGCAGCCTTAGTGCTGCTGAAGGTGTCTTTTACCTTAATAGGCCCTGGGGGGGTGACAGGTTCCCTTTAATGAGATGATGAATACAGAGAGGTATTTATATATGTAGATTGATAATACAATAAATTAGTTTGATAAGTAGAGGCTAAAAAAAGTCGAGGTTGTGGTGCCACCTGCAGGTTGTTTTTTTTTTTTGCAGGTTTCTGAAATTGAACGTTTAAACTGTATTTATTGATCAAATCATGAATGTGTGGTTTGTTTGTGTCTTTTCTTGCTGAAATTGGCAAGTCAAATGTGTTTGCATATGTGACTCGCCTGCAGTGAAGTGTGCAATCCTCCAATGTTAGACACAACCACAAATACACCAAACACTGCTTGTTTATACCCGTGCCATAATTAGCAATAAAACCTAATAATCGTTCATATCAGTGACCAGTGTTCCGTGGAAAAAATGTGGACCAAACCACTAACAGAGGAGAAGGGGCAACCACAACCAATATATAGATATAAAAACCAGAAAAGGACACCAGAGAAGAAGTAGATATAAAATGCCTTTATTCTATATAGATGGCAAAAAAATATGTATAAAATTTATAAAAAAACAATGTGCGCACAACAGGACAAAAAATATTTTTTATATTTTGTAAATATTCATAAATATAAAAACAATGTATGAAAACAAGGAAGATGGAAAGGACCGACCCAAATAAATTCATATATTATAAAGTCGGTGCTATCCCTAAAAACATATGATGAAAAATATATAGATACAACGATAATGGTGGGTAAAAAATGAAAAAGGCTGGAGCATAAATTACATTCCTGAGGTAGTATATGTAAGTAAAAATCGTATTAACTAAAGTGAGACGTGACGATAATTAGTAAATGCCCAAATATTAGCTCCATCAAACAGAAAAATAAATAATTATATACCGTATATACTCGAGTATATGCCGACCCGAATATAAGCCGACCCCCCTAATTTTGCCACAAAAAACTGGGAAAACTTATTGACTCGAGTATAAGCCTAGGGTGGAAATGCAGCATTTACCGGTGAATTTCAAAAATAAAAATAGATCATTATTTCCCCATAGCTGTGCTATATAGTGCTCTGCACCGTTCATATTGCCCCATATCTGTGCCCCATATATGCTCTGCACCGTTCATTTTTGCCCAATATCTGTGCCCCATATAGTGCTCTGCACCGTTCATATTGCCCCATAGATGCTGCACAGATGCCCCATAGTGCTCTGCACCGTTCGTATTGCCCCATAGATGCTGCACAGATGCCCCATATAGTGCTCTGCAGCGTTCATTGTGCCCCATAGATGCTGCACAGATGCCCCATATAGTGCTCTGCAGCGTTCATTGTGCCCCATAGATGCTGCACAGATGCCCCATATAGTGCTCTGCAGCGTTCATTGTGCCCCATAGATGCTGCACAGATGCCCCATATATTGCTCTTCACCGTTCATATTGCCCCATAGATGCTGCACAGATGCCCCATAGTGCTCTGCACCGTTCATATTGCCCCATAATATGCTGCACAGATGCCCCATAGTGCTCTGCAGCGTTCATATTGCCCCATAGATGCTGCACAGATGCCCCATATATTGCTCTGCAGCGTTCATTGTGCCCCATAGATGCTGCACAGATGCCCCATATAGTGCTCTGCAGCGTTCATTGTGCCCCATAGATGCTGCACAGATGCCCCATATAGTGCTCTGCAGCGTTCATTGTGCCCCATAGATGCTGCACAGATGCCCCATATAGTGCTCTGCAGCGTTCATTGTGCCCCATAGATGCTGCACATAAATCTGTGCCATGGCCGCTGCTGCTGCAACAAAAAAAAAAAAAACACATACTCACCTCTCTTGATTGCAGCTCCCAGCGTCTCGTTCCGGCGTCTCTCCGCTCTGACTGATCAGGCAGAGGGCGCCGCGCACACTATATGCGTCATCGCGCCCTCTGACCTGAACAGTCAGAGCGCAGACGCCGGGAAGATGGAGGCGCCGGGAAGATGGAGCGACGCCCGGCGGCTGGAACATGGACAGGTAAATATAACATACTCACCTAGTCCCAGCGATCCTCGCGCTGTCCCTGCCTTCCTCCCCGTCTTCTGTGCTGCAGCCTCTTCCTGTCAGCGGTCACCGGCACCGCTGATTAGAGAAATGAATAGTCGGCTCCACCCCTATGGGAGGTGGAGCCGCCTATTCATTTCTGTAATGAGCGGTCCCACGTGACCGCTGAAGAGGGGAAGAAGCTGCAGCACAGAAGACGGGGAGGAAGGCAGGGACAGCGCGAGGATCCCTGGGACTAGGTAAGTATGCCTCAGCGCCCTCACCCGCCGACCCCACCGCTACCGTGACTCGAGTATAAGCCGAGAGGGGCACTTTCAGCCCAAAAATTTGGGCTGAAAATCTCGGCTTATACTCGAGTATATACGGTAATCGTATATTACAAAAAGTTGTATTTTTAAAAGTGCTAGGTGGCAAAAAAAATGTGCAAAATCAGCAATTATTCGGATAAAAATCACACCCAATAAAGATCTGTAAAGTGGCCCTTTTAGACTAGACTAGTGGCCCTTTTAGAAGAAAAGGTGCGGGGTCTGGAAGAAAGAATAGCAACTTTGAAACTCATCAAAGAGAATGAAGACTTTCTAGACAGAACAGAAGCATCTCTACTGGTCACAGAAGGTGAAAAAATTGTCAGAGAACCTCCAAAAGCAGATGAGTGGAAGCATGTGACCAAAAGAAGCAAGAAGACCATGGAGAAATCACCAACCACACAACTGAAGAACCGATATCAAATCTTTGTAGAGGATGAAGATGGCACACCTAAGGATGAAGCAATACCAGCAAGCAAAAAAGAAAAGGGCACACAGCAACAAGTGACAGCAAAAAGTACAGCCAAGAAGCAGCGAAGAGTGGTGGTGGTGGGAGACTCACTACTGAGAGGCACAGAAGCAGCCATCTGCAGACCGGACATAACTGCAAGAGAAGTATGCTGCCTTCCAGGTGCGATGATCAAGGATGTGACCGATAGGATACCAAAGCTCTTCAGCTCCAAGGACGTCCACCCATTTCTTCTGATACATGTTGGCACCAATGACACGGCAAGGAAGGACCTACCGACAATCTGCAAAGACTTTGAAGAGATGGGGAAGAAAGTAAAGGAACTGGATGCACAGGTAGTTTTTTCTTCTATCCTTCCAGTAGACGGGCATGGCACCAGGAGATGGAACAGGATCCTTGATGCAAACAACTGGCTAAGACGATGGTGCAGACAACAAGGATTCGGATTCCTTGACCACGGTGTGAATTACTTGTACGATGGACTCCTCGCCAGAGACGGACTACACCTCAACAAACCTGGGAAACACACATTCGCCAGAAGACTCGCTACACTCATCAGGAGGGCGTTAAACTAGAAGAAGAGGGGACGGGAAGAAAAACATTAGACTTGAACAAAGAAGATCCAGGAAAACATACTCAGAAGGGAGGTAAGAACATTTCTAAAACAATCCACAGCGAGGAGATTGGAACAAAAAAAAATCCTCTAAACTGCATGCTCGCAAATGCCAGAAGCCTGACAAACAAGATGGAAGAACTAGAAGCAGAAATATCTACAGGTAACTTTGACATAGTGGGAATAACCGAGACATGGTTAGATGAAAGCTATGACTGGGCAGTTAACTTACAGGGTTACAGTCTGTTTAGAAAGGATCGTAAAAATCGGAGAGGAGGAGGGGTTTGTCTCTATGTAAAGTCTTGTCTAAAGTCCACTTTAAGGGAGGATATTAGCGAAGGAAATGAGGATGTCGAGTCCATATGGGTCGAAATTCATGGAGGGAAAAATGGTAACAAAATTCTCATTGGGGTCTGTTACAAACCCCCAAATATAACAGAAACCATGGAAAGTCTACTTCTAAAGCAGATAGATGAAGCTGCAACCCATAATGAGGTCCTGGTTATGGGGGACTTTAACTACCCGGATATTAACTGGGAAACAGAAACCTGTGAAACCCATAAAGGCAACAGGTTTCTGCTAATAACCAAGAAAAATTATCTTTCACAATTGGTGCAGAATCCAACCAGAGGAGCAGCACTTTTAGACCTAATACTATCTAATAGACCTGACAGAATAACAAATCTGCAGGTGGTCGGGCATCTAGGAAATAGCGACCACAATATTGTACAGTTTCACCTGTCTTTCACTAGGGGGATTTGTCAGGGAGTCACAAAAACACTGAACTTTAGGAAGGCAAAGTTTGACCAGCTTAGAGATGCCCTTAATCTGGTAGACTGGGACAATATCCTCAGAAATAAGAATACAGATAATAAATGGGAAATGTTTAAGAACATCCTAAATAGGCAGTGTAAGCGGTTTATACCTTGTGGGAATAAAAGGACTAGAAATAGGAAAAACCCAATGTGGCTAAACAAAGAAGTAAGACAGGCAATTAACAGTAAAAAGAAAGCATTTGCACTACTAAAGCAGGATGGCACCATTGAAGCTCTAAAAAACTATAGGGAGAAAAATACTTTATCTAAAAAACTAATTAAAGCTGCCAAAAAGGAAACAGAGAAGCACATTGCTAAGGAGAGTAAAACTAATCCCAAACTGTTCTTCAACTATATCAATAGTAAAAGAATAAAAACTGAAAATGTAGGCCCCTTAAAAAATAGTGAGGAAAGAATGGTTGTAGATGACGAGGAAAAAGCTAACATATTAAACACCTTCTTCTCCACGGTATTCACGGTGGAAAATGAAATGCTAGGTGAAATCCCAAGAAACAATGAAAACCCTATATTAAGGGTCACCAATCTAACCCAAGAAGAGGTGCGAAACCGGCTAAATAAGATTAAAATAGCTAAATCTCTGGGTCCGGATGGCATACACCCACGAGTACTAAGAGAACTAAGTAATGTAATAGATAAACCATTATTTCTTATTTTTAGGGACTCTATAGCGACAGGGTCTGTTCCGCAGGATTGGCGCATAGCAAATGTGGTGCCAATATTCAAAAAGGGCTCTAAAAGTGAACCTGGAAATTATAGGCCAGTAAGTCTAACCTCTATTGTTGGTAAAATATTTGAAGGGTTTCTGAGGGATGTTATTCTGGATTATCTCAATGAGAATAACTGTTTAATTCCATATCAGCATGGGTTTATGAGAAATCGCTCCTGTCAAACCAATCTAATCAGTTTTTATGAAGAGGTAAGTTATAGGCTGGACCACGGTGAGTCATTGGACGTGGTATATCTCGATTTTTCCAAAGCGTTTGATACCGTGCCGCACAAGAGGTTGGTACACAAAATGAGAATGCTTGGTCTGGGGGAAATTGTGTGTAAATGGGTTAGTAACTGGCTTAGTGATATAAAGCAGAGGGTGGTTATAAATGGTATAGTCTCTAACTGGGTCGCTGTGACCAGTGGGGTACCGCAGGGGTCAGTATTGGGACCTGTTCTCTTCAACATATCCATTAATGATCTGGTAGAAGGTTTACACAGTAAAATATCGATATTTGCAGATGATACAAAACTATGTAAAGCAGTTAATGCAAGAGAAGATAGTATTCTGCTACAGATGGATCTGGATAAGTTGGAAACTTGGGCTGAAAGGTGGCAGATGAGGTTTAACAATGATAAATGTAAGGTTATACACATGGGAAGAAGGAATCAATGTCACCATTACACACTGAATGGGAAACCACTGGGTAAATCTGACAGGGAGAAGGACTTGGGGATCCTAGTTGATGATAAACTTACCTGGAGCAGCCAGTGCCAGGCAGCAGCTGCCAAGGCAAACAGGATCATGGGGTGCATTAAAAGAGGTCTGGATACACATGATGAGAGCATTATACTGCCTCTGTACAAATCCCTAGTTAGACCGCACATGGAGTACTGTGTCCAGTTTTGGGCACCGGTGCTCAGGAAGGATATAATGGAACTAGAGAGAGTACAAAGGAGGGCAACAAAATTAATAAAGGGGATGGGAGAACTACAATACCCAGATAGATTAGCGAAATTAGGATTATTTAGTCTAGAAAAAAGACGACTGAGGGGCGATCTAATAACCATGTATAAGTATATAAGGGGACAATACAAATATCTCGCTGAGGATCTGTTTATACCAAGGAAGGTGACGGGCACAAGGGGGCATTCTTTGCGTCTGGAGGAGAGAAGGTTTTTCCACCAACATAGAAGAGGATTCTTTACTGTTAGGGCAGTGAGAATCTGGAATTGCTTGCCTGAGGAGGTGGTGATGGCGAACTCAGTCGAGGGGTTCAAGAGAGGCCTGGATGTCTTCCTGGAGCAGAACAATATTGTATCATACAATTAGGTTCTGTAGAAGGACGTAGATCTGGGTATTTATTATGATGGAATATAGGCTGAACTGGATGGACAAATGTCTTTTTTCGGCCTTACTAACTATGTTACTATGTTACTATGTAAGTGCTATATATAAGAAATGTGCAAAACAGCAAAGTGAACAGAATGCACTAGATGGCAGTGTATGCAATTTAAGATAATCAGTCCAGCCACAGTGTGTACACCGGTGTCAGTACCCAATTTTACTGAAGCACCAAATGTGGCTACAGACAAAGTTCTAGCGAAGAAACCCACCATGTAGTGTAAAAAATACCGGGGAGAAGCACTCCGTCAGGGGACGAAGGAGTAAAATCCGAAACGCGCGTCGGGGTGCGCTACACAAGGACCCGGCTGACCCTGTTTTATTGGATTGGAGGTATTGTGTGCTTCTCCCCGGTATTTTTTACACTACATGGTGGGTTTCTTCGCTAGAACTTTGTCTGTAGCCACATTTGGTGCTTCAGTAAAATTGGGTACTGACACCGGTGTACACACTGTGGCTGGACTTATTATCTTAAATTGCATACACTGCCATCTAGTGCATCCTGTTCACTTTGCTGTTTTGCACATTTTTTATATATAGCACTTTACAGATCTTTATTGGGTGTGATTTTTATCCGAATAATTGCTGATTTTGCACATTTTTTTGCCACCTAGCACTTTTAAAAATACAACTTTTTGTAATATACGATTATATAATTATTTATTTTTCTGTTTGATAGAGCTAATATTTGGGCATTTACTAATTATCGTCACGTCTCACTTTAGTTAATACGATTTTTACTTACATATACTACCTCAGGAATGTAATTTATGCTCCAGCCTTTTTCATTTTTTACCCACCATTATCGTTGTATCTATATATTTTTCATCATATGTTTTTAGGGGTAGCACCGACTTTATAATATACGAATTTATTTGGGTCAGTCCTTTCCATCTTCCTTGTTTTCATACATTGTTTTTATATTTGTGAATATTTACAAAATGTAAAAAATATTTTTTGTCCTGTTGTGCGCACATTGTTTTTTTATAAATTTTATACATTTTTTTTGCCATCTATATAGAATAAAGGCATTTTATATCTACTTCTTCTCTGGTGTCCTTTTCTGGTTTTTATATCTATATATTGGTTGTGGTTGCCCCCAATCCTCCAATGTGCCTGAAATCAGCTTGGCAAGGAGTTCGGTAAGCTGGAAAGCCCCCAAGGCAAATGTTAGGATTTGTTTGTGATGTCTTTAAGGGGGTGTTGCCACCTGCAGGTCATTTTTTCTTACTGCAGGTTTCTGAAAATTAATGTTTAAACTGTATTTTTTATCACATCATGGATGTGTGGTTTCTTTGGCTATTTTCTTGCTGAAGTGGGCAAGTTTACCTTTCAAATGGTGTATCATTTGTGTGTGGGTGCAGTATGAACGGAGATACAAAGTGATCACTGAAAAAGAGTGTTTTAAAATAATATATAAGGATTCTTTCTGAGAAAGAAGACAATTAGCGCTTGCAGCTTGGGTTTGCATTGTTATACACACACAAAGTATGCTCTTTCCGATCTATGGAAGATATAGTGTACATACAATGACTTCAATATCTGTGTGTCTGTCTTGTTTAGACATGTACCTTACAAATTGAATATCAGATAAGTCTAATATTACTGTATAATATTCCTGTAATTGTCTTTAACTTGTGCAATGTACTAATTAACCCCCTCTGCATACATGATGCCAACTACATGCCAGTGCTTGTGCTATAGTAGGCAGTGTTCTGTCATTAAGAAAACTAAAGTACAGGCTGTCACACTAGCTACATTTACTAATGCTTTATTACATGTCAGATGAAAGATTTATTCATCCCCGATGAAATAGGCGCCATCAGTTTGCCTTTTCATCTGTTTTTACGAAACATGCACTTTTTTCTTAGTGTTGAAAGTTAAGATTTTCAAGTGAGAGAAATACTTGGGAGGATTGTACAGGGTTTTAAGATGTCATCTCTTCAGATTTCTAAAAAAAAATATCTGCATAAGGAATTGTCCCAATCACTGTATTTCCCCGATTAAAATAATAACAGTCATTCCAGCGATGTTGGCATCAGGTCTTCTGCAACGTTGTTTTATATCATATTCATTATACATTTATGTTTAGGATTGTGATTGGACAATAGTTAATTTTTCAGCTTGTAGATTAATATGCAATAAATATGGTTATAGCCTACAATAGCATATCAACATTTATCACCATTATTAAATGGCAGTGAAATCCAGGATCATGAATGCAAAGAACTTTTCATATGTGCTGCAGGTATATCATTAGAAATCCTAGGTATTTGGTCAATCTATTGTACCCAAACATGTTTTATAGTTCTTCATCTTCAGCTATATCAAATGTGACCGTGAGCATCTATGCTATGATGAGGTGTCAAATACTTTACAGTTTCAGCCATACTAGTGTATGCCCCTGATAATGTTATTCTAGCTAATCAGTCGATCCAATGCAGACTTCTTTTCCATGACCTTTACTTTACTCAGAGTGGTCAAAGTTTACACAGTAAAAATAGGATAATTACTTTATTTTTTTACATGATACAAGGGTATCTGGAGAAAATGAACCACATAATTTGTTGTGTAATTTGAGTACGCCAATACCCCGTATGTGGGAGAAAGTCACTATTTGGGCGCATGGCAGGGCTTAGAAGGGATGGAGCACCGTTTGACTTTTTGAACGCAAAATTGCTGGAATCAATGGTGGGCGCCATGTCGCACTGCGCATGCGCCTGTCAAGAAGACACCGCTGGCTGGGAGACATCACTGGGTAATGCAGGAGGGTCTAGGGACACCAGAGGTATCAGGGATGGATCGGGGGAACCCATTTCTCTCTCCTCTGATGTGCAATCACATCAGAGGAGAGTGAAATTAAATGGGAAATCAGACTCTTTTTTTTATTATTATTTTGCGGTCGCCGTTATTCTGTGAATAACGGCGTTTGCAACACTGGAGTCGATAAACAACCAGCCCAAATCTTGTTCTCCCAAGGTAGCCGAGACTCCGGAGAATTTCCAGCGCTGCGGGGCATTATCCATTTATTTCTCAGTGCCGTCTGCAGACCCCTCATAATAAACATAAGATGTAAAAAATAAGATAAATTGTTATACTCACCCTCCGCTCAACTCTATGGCCCCTCTGCTCACCTCCCTGCACCCCCCATCGCTAGTCACGATCATCCATCCAGCCCTTGCCACATCTTCTGATCTCCCGTTCATATTGGAATCTTTGTTCCTCTTTCACTGAGCCGTATTTCTGGTAATTCTGGCATCCAGCAGTGTTGGGCGCATGGGAGGTCACGTGATGATGTTATGACTTCATTGACTTCATGCGTAGTTGCGCAGGACCGTCCTTGGCGACATGACATCCAGACTTATGACACAATACAAGATGCCTGAAGATTTCATCGTGAGTGGGGGGTATCAGAAGATGTGGCGAGTACTGGATGGGTGGTGGTGATTGAGTAGCAAAAGAAGTGAGCACTTAAATGAATAAACAATTATTAAATTATTTACATTTTTTGATGGACCATTATAGTTAAGAAAAATGTCAGCAAACATCTGCCAATTTGCTGGATCCTCACAGAACTGAATTACAAAAATCTGTATTTTGGTGAATGTGTATTTTTGTAAAATTTGAGTAGAATTTGTTTTGCTCATCTTGAAGAACTGGCCATTTTTATATCATAGCACAGTGTGTCAGTGAATTGCTCTTTTAAGACCTCTTTATTAGAATTTGCAAGTTTTGCATACTTTGCTATTATGATACTTATTAGAGATGGCTAGAGGATCCAGGATTAGAAATACATGGGTACTTTCTGCAAGAAATAACACTTCATCTGTCTATGGGTTTTTCTGGTATTGCAGCTCAACTATTTTGAAGTGAATGTTGCTAAGCTATAATACCATACAAGTTCTGGACAAGTGTGGTCCAGTTTTTGGAACAATGCAGTCATTGCTTAATCTTCCACTTTTTGGAAATGTAATATAGGAGAAAACCTTTCTACACTGTCTCTGATTCATTACTGCATTTGCTCCTGTTTTTTTGTCTAGTTTCTGGTATTTTTTGGCTGTTTTTTTCATTTGTGCCTAATATTTCTTATAGTTTTCACTTTTTTTAAAGTATATTTTACATGCGTTTGCCTGTTTTTTTACTGTTTGCCATTGAGGATGGAGATTGGGATTTCCTGATATTTTCACCTTATTTATCAATTGCAATTTTTTTAAAAGTCTTTAATTTGGCTAGTACCCCCCTGGGGTGATTTTATGCTTGTGAACCAAAAAGTCATATATTTTGAGAGATTTTGAAAAAGACGTGACTATTTGCTCAAAAATTCCCAAAAAACAGTTAATGACCGGAAGATATCCCATTTTTTACTTTGCCCAAATTAATGAACCACATGCGCCTTTTTACTGAGTTTGGCACAATAAATGTCAGTCAAAACCACAAGACAAAAAAAGAGGGACCAGCTCTATGGTGGGTGCTGTACACATACAGGGATCTGGTTTCTTCAGTTCAAACCAAGAAGTGGATTATTAAGTATCCATAAACCTGTCAGGATAACAAAACTAAACATCCATTTCCAACACAAAGTGAAAACATAAATTAAATAGTTAATATAGTCATGCCTCTTCGGGTTAATGTTCAACTCTTTAGTCCTCCGCATAAATAGACAACACTGGAGGTCTGCACCCCTCCACTCACAGACACCAAATACCAGAGACAAACCCAGACAGTTATCAGCAGCTCTGCTGCCCTTTTAGCTCCATCTGAACTTCCTGGATTTAGGGTAGGGAATGACTAGTCCCACCCATTACTTTCTAGTTGTTCCTGACACCTGAACCCATACTGCTAAGCTAAATCATAAACTCTCAGCACCATATTTGTGTTGGAGCCTTTTTCAGATGTTGCATCACTGAAACCAGGTACTTCAGTGACCCATCCACTCCGTTCCAGACCTGTTGGCAGCAGACATGATCTTGCTGCCTGTCTACATATATATGTATAGTATGTATGGCCCCCTCATCCCTCTCCTGGTATGCATTTCCCCCTCATCCATATCCTGTTATGTATGGCCTCCTCATCCCTTTCCTGGTATGCATATTCCCCTCATCCCCATCCTGGTGTGCATGGCCGCCTCATGCCGATCATGGTATGCATGACCTCCTCTTCCCTATCTTGGTAGGCATGTCCCCCTCATCCTTATCCCAGTATACATGGGCCCCTTTATCCCTATCCTGATATGCGGGACCCCCATATCTGTCATGGTATGCATGGCCCCAACCTTATCCTGGTATGATTGGCCCCTATCCCCATCCTGGTATGCAAGACCCCCATCAGAAAAACATTTAAAAAACCATAAACCATTATACTTACCTTCCTGTGCTCCTTAGCAGGGTCTTGTTCTGATGCCAGTAGCTAATTTATGCTTGTAAGTAGTGCATGACAGGTACATCATGCGTTGCTATCAAGCTGAGGACAACTACCAGAATACTCAGTGTTCTCCACGCCAGGACTATGTGCATGCAGAACAGTGAATATTCATTGCTCTTTAATAGTGGACATAGTGTTAGCTGCAGCCGCCGGCTTCCTGCAGCTGCTGGGCATTTATGCCCGGTACTGAAAGGAATGAATATTCACTGCATTCCATGCCTATGGGTGTGGAGAGCAGTGAATATTAACTTCCTTAAGTTGCAGGCACATGCAAATGCCTGGCAGCTGCATGAAGCTGGCTGCTAACAGCCTGTCCGCTATTAAAGAGAAATGAATATTCCATGCTTTCCACTCCCATAGCTGTGGAATGCAGTGAATACTCATTTCTCTTTAGCAGCGGACACAGGAGTTAGCCGCAGCCGCCGGCTCCTACCTCCTGTTACCCGCTGCTCCGCCGCTACCGCTCCCCCCACTGCCCCACCACAGCCAGAAAAGGTACATTCAGACTATGACACCCCCCCCCCCCCCATTTTCCTCCACATTTTTGGAAGAAAAAAGTGCGTCTTAGAGTATGTTTCGACGTTCAGGAAACGGTGCTTTTTTGATGCTGCGTTGAGCCGCAGCGTCAAAAATGCAGCGTCCAGATGTGACAGCATAGTGGAGGGGATTTCATGAAATCCCGTCTCCACTATGCATTAAAAGACGCATGTGGCTTACCCGCGAAAACACACATGCGGCGCATCTTTTAAGAACGCAGCATGTCCTTACATTGCAGAAAAACCGCAAGGACAACGCAGGTGACCTGCCAGTGACCTCAGGTGCAGATTTGGTCAGGATTTTACCTGCATAAAATCCTGACCAAATCCTGATGCAATCGTGAAAGTGGAAACATACCCTTATAGTCTGAAAAATACGGTAAGTGAAATCAGTATTTGGTGTGACTACCCTTTGCCTTAAAAACCGCATTAGTTCATCTATGTACACTTGCACACAATTGTTTAAGGAACTCAGCAGGGAAGTTGTCAAACATCTTGTATATCTAACCACAGATCTGTGGATGTAGGCTGCACAAATCGTCCTCCTTCTTCTTAATGTAATTATGAGCAGACTTGATGATATTTAGACCAGGGTTCTGTGGAGACATTATCATCTCTTCCAGGGTTCCTTGTTCTTCTTAAGGCTGTGTGCACACGTTGCGTTTTTTTCACAGTTTTTCCTGATAAAAACGCTATAAAACCGCAATAAAACCGCATACAATAAGCATCCCATCATTTAGAATGAATTCCGCATGTTTTGTGCACATGATGCGTTTTTTTCCGCGAAAAAAACGCATCGTGGTAAAAAACGCAGCATGTTCGTTAATTTTGCCGGTTTTTTTGCGGATTTCCCACTACAAAATGCATTGGGAAGTGTCTGGAAAAAAACGCGGCAAAACCGCGGCAAAAACGCATGCGGTTTTCTTGCAGATTTCTTGCAGAAAATGTCCGGTTTTTCTCAGGAATTTTCTGCGAGAAATCCTGAACGTGTGCACATAGCCTTACACTGAGGATAGCTCTTAATGACATTGGCTTCATGTTTGGGGTTGTTGTCTTTCTAAAAAGTTAAATTTGGAACCGATTAGATATTATACCTCTCTAATAGAATTGCATGATAAAAAGTATATGCCTGTATTTTTTTAGCATTGAAGACACCATTGATTCTGACAACCATGGTTCACTGTTGCAGAGGTGTATCTAGGTTTTCTGGCACCTGGGGCAAGAATTCATTTTGGTGACCCCCCTCCCCCCCTCAGCACTTACCAGTTTTGTACACTTAGTCAAGCGCCAACGAGCTGCTCTCCCTAATTCTCTCAATGTTCAGTGAAATACTGAGAGAAGCAAGAAGAACACCTCATTGTCACATGACAGCAGAGCTTAATCCTGGCAGTTAGGATATTACGCGTTGCTACGACTGGCTACAGGGCTTCATTTTATAATTAAAGGGTGCGTCCAGATTTGAGATGAAAGTCTGCAGTCATTCTATGTGACTGCAGGCTTCTGAATTCTCACAGCGCAAGCACTGCACACTTTCAGGATTCTCCCTTGCCGGTGGCCAGAGTGGACGGTCATGACGGCACAAGTATGTGATTTGGATACTTCTGGCCACATTCGAACTAGACGTGTCCGGCCTCAGTCAATTCATTTTCATAGAATGAGGCCACACATGTCTAGTCAGCACGTGACCACATGTATGTAAATCACCAACATCAGAGAATTATGATAGCAGTGTGCACTGTGAGAATTCAGAAGTCTGCAGTCACATAGTATGACTGCAGACTCATCACAACCTTGGACATCCCCTTTAATGTTCCTAAAATAAATAAAAATATGAGAATTAGTATCACAAAAAAACACATTTACATCCAGGTACCTGATAGATGACGTTGTTTGTGGAGTCGCCTCTTTCTTTTCATCTTCATCTTGTCCAGATGCCATGATGACTCTTCTCATCCACCGGCAGAGCTCGTTTCTGCAGACTTCCATCTTCTCCTGTCTTCTGCAGCACATCCTGACACAACACCCTTAAAGATAGCAGTGTTATTATAATGCTCCAGAATAAAAATATCTGCCCTAGGCTGAGCCCCTGAGTAAATAATTGCCCCTCACTTTATTCCCCGCACATAATATGACCCTCACTGTCCCTCTTATGGTACATGCCATCCACACTACCCTCTCTCTTTTCCATACTTCACACTGCCTTCTCATACTGTGTCCCTCCTAGAGAGCCCGGTCTCTCTACTGTGTTTACTTGGCATACTGTCCTACTTGGCATACTGTCTCCTCCTGGCTGTTACCCTCATACAACTCAGTATCTATTCTGTGTCCACTCACACTTTCATCCCCCCATACTGTCTGCACACATTTCTAATAGCCTCCTCATGTACATCCCCCCCTGCTAACATACCCCTTTGCTCTCCATATTTACTCCTCACACATTCCCCCTCACACATTCCCCCGACTCCCCATACTGTCCTCACACATCCCATCACCCTTGCTCCCAATACTGTCAGCACACATTTTTCCCCTCGCTACTGTGTTCACCCCCATCTCCCCACTCACCCCCACAGAATATATCCAATCCCCTTCCGATAGAATAAATCCATCCCCTTCCACACAGAATAAATGCACCCTGCCCCACACATGCTAAATAAATTCCAGCCCCCCCATACACACTGAATAAATCCCCCCCAAACACACTGAATGAATCCCCTTCACACTGAATAAATCCCCCCATACACTCTGACTAAATCCCCCCCCATATACACTGACTAAATCCCCCCCACACTGAATAAATCCCCCCATACACTCTGACTAAATCCCCGCCACACACTGGAAAAATCCTCCCTAACACAGAGGATAAATCCCCCCACACACATTGAATAAATCCCTAACCCTCCCCAACACACTGATTAAATCCTGACTCCCCCAAACACTGAATAAACCTTCCCCATAAACCCACCCCACGCTGAATCTTCGGTGTCTTCAGCTCCACAACTACAGGAGCACTTACCACCAGGTCTCTTCTTTCTCCTGCGTGCCGGATAGTGACATCAGCAGCGTGATCACATGACTTGATCACGCTGCTGGCGTCGCTCTGACCGTTGCTCTGACCCAGCGGTCAGAGCCTCAATTGTACTCGCAGCTGGTAGATGCAATTACAATTGATCTCCGGGAGCCGGCGCGCTGCAGCTTCTCTGTGCCGGCTGTCAGCTTGACAGTCAGCACAGAGAACAGCTGACTCCCAGTGCGGGGGGCGGCAGAATGCAGCCGCCGGTGGAGACACTTTGGACCGCCGCATTAGGGGGTCCAACTGTGCTCCCCTGCCGGCTGCGCCCGGGGCACATGCCCCAGCTGCCCCCCCTAGATACGCCACTGCACTGATGCGTGCAGGCTCTCATTGTATTGACCACTCTCAGCACTTCATTTGAACAACCTGCCTTCTGTTACAGCCAAATATTTCACATTTTAACTCAGTCTAAAGCACCTGCTGACATTTTTCTGCTCCCCAGTTTCTATGTTTTCGTGCATAGTTTAGTCATCTGGCCTTGTTCCATGTCGATGGTATGCTTTTTTGGCTGCAATTCTACAACGAAAACCATTTCTTGCCAGAACAGTAAATGTGTGTAGCTAGGTGCTATTGGTTGCTGCCAGTTATGAGCTGCTGGACATCTTTCGATTTCAAAGGGAAGTAAGAATGATGTGTTTGTCATCTGCTGTTCTAAGTTTGCTTGGCCAACCACAGCATCTACAATCCTCAACGTTGCTTATTTCTTGGAGCTTATTCAAAAGAGCTTGAATAGCATATTATTGAAACCCTAGCCTGTTTTGATGTTTTTGCCTGGGAGATCTGAATTGTTGCTGTTCTAAGTCTTGTGATTGTGCATAACCTAAGACATGAAACGTACTTTTACAACCTCACCTTTGTAGCAGAGTTTGGCTATTCCATATTCAGTGTTAAGCCTCTTACGCAGCTGTTTTGTTTTGATTACTATGCTCACCTGTGAATAATTCTACAAAATCCCTGACTTTGTATAACTGTACCTAGAAGAGTTGTTGCTGTTTCTAAGGCAAAGGTTGGTTGTTACACCAAATATTGATTTCTATTAGATTTCTCTTTTGTTCATTCAATTTCCATTTTGTTAACTGATTAAAAAAATACAATCCAATTTTAAAAAAGGTTGTGATGCCATGTAAAATACAGCGAAAACAAGAATGCAATGATTTTGGCATCTTCTAGACCGGGATGAGCAGATCGATCTGTTGAGAATCGATTTCAACTCAAATGACCTGAATTCGAAGTTCAATGTAAATTTGTACGCTGAGATTCGATTCATGATTGCCCGAGAAGCATCAATGAGTGGGTTGATGTTGTTGCACCTTAACTTGTTCAGAGAGAATCAGCGTAGGGTATTTGGAACCGATTTACAAATTGCCAATGGCGAATAAACCCTAACTAAAGATTCTACTATTAAAAAGTAAGATTGATTTGTCAAAATAATGTAATAGTGTGCAAATTAAAACTATAATGTTTGTGCTGGTTGCTATATGGATTCCTGTTAGTCCTGAGGTAGTAGTTGGGGGATCTTTTTAGAAGTTCCCTTATAGGTTCATTAATGGGATAATGTTGTTTTTCATTAATTAAACGGTCCACCGATTGAAGTTTCAGATTCACAGTTTTGTTGTCAATAGCTAGTATAATTAGATCCTGTAAATGGTATGGTATTAGTTGATCTTATTTTATTCAGATCTTATTATTCCCACTGGCTTCTTGTTATGCTAGACAATGGTTATAAACCCTTGCACATTTTCATCTCGATGGTTAAATATCCCCAGTTAGGGGGTTTCTGATCAGGGATTTTACGGAGTCATATTCTATCTCCATATTCCACTGGGTAAGTGGAACATACATATCAAAAGCTCAGTCTCTCTCCCTTCTCTCTCTCTCTCCCCTGTATTGAAAATCAAATTTTTTGAGAAAATTCTGTAAAGCCGGAAAATTAACATTTCAAATGATCAGCTAGTCTCTACTTATACTTATTTTATATACAACAGAACAAATATCAGAAGTAGAAAGTTAGACATTTTTCCATTTCATTTGTAAAGTTAACTCATTTACAAATCAATAGCAGAAGCCTGTTTCAGAAAGGTCGGGACAGCGCCATGTCTACAATTGTCTAGCATCCCCTCTTATTTTTACTAGTTTGTAAACGTCTGGGAAGTGAAGAAGCCAATTGCTGGAATTTTGGAAAGGAATGTCCCATTCTTGTCTGATGTTGGATTCTAGCTGCTCATCAGTTTTGGGTCATCTTTACCAGATTTTTCTATTCATAATAGATCAAGTGTTTTCTGTTGTTGAAAGCTCTGGACTGAAGGCGGCCAATTCATCATCCAACTCTTCTTTTGTGAAGTATTGCTGTTATGTTGGAAGCACTATGTGGTTTCGCATTATCTAGGCCTTTCTTGAAATGGGCATTATACAAGGCCTTCACTTAGGTAGACATTGTCTGTAGAGATGAGCAAATCTTTTTTAATCTGCCGACTTTGATGAATTTTCCCTTAAAAATTAGATTCTTGATCATTAAATTTGCACAAATTTCAATACTTGGAAAGCTTGTAATTGCTTGGGGAATGCACATGGGGGAGAGGCGAGAGAGGACTCCACTAACCATAAGAGTTGATACTGTATAGGGTAGATGGCTCAGGTACTGACCTCCACTGTACAAGGTATGATAATCTGTATGATGACATAGATGCAGGGCATTATGGGCAGATAAGGTAAACTTACGTTAGCCTACTCTCTGATGCCTTAGCAGTGAGGGAGATGTTGGGCAAATATATATATATATATTTTTTGTGAATCGAATCTCAACTTGTTCAAGTTTGAGTGAAACTGCAAATTTCAAGGAAAATTTTCTCTGAACACAATACTCCATGGATAGAGCCACTCCTCTCTAGTTGTCTGGAAGCATGTAGACCAGTTTAGAAAAACACACGGAGCATATGTTGTTCTAAAACCTCAGCATTGATGGTGCTTTTCATGTGTAAGATGCCCTGGCCATAGGAACTAGAACAACCCCATACCATCAGAAATGCAGGCTTTATAACTGTGTGCTAAAACAAGCTGGATGGTTCTTGCCTTATTGAGTCTGCAGTCTGTTCTGGATTCTGTTGTGAATAAAATATGCCTATACGAGATTACCGAATCATTGCATTCTTGTGGGAGGGGGGCGTCATATTAATACTTCTATTTTTTAAATCATTCTTACGTTGAAGCGGTTTTTCCACCCCTTCCTAAAACTTTTGCACAGATGAATGATAGATATCTGCTTACATAACGGTGCGAACTGTAAGTGTAGAAAGCACAGTGTTGTGTTCATTCAGTGTATTTGTCCCTGGATGATAACCGCATTCCATACAGGAAGTCTGTGAAAGTAGTTCAGATTGACATCTTTCCGAGCAGTAGTCCACCAGTGATCAGATCGTTCCCTTTCAGTAAACAAGCAGCACTTCACCGTGGTTACATTCCACAACCAGATGGGAAGTATTGAATAATCTACTTCCAGCAGCATGGAATCTATGCCCAGCTGTTCCCAATATACTGCACAAAAAGTCTATATCGTATCATTAATATGAACAATATGAAGAGGAGTATGAAGACCAGTACATTATCATTATTATAGACAGTGTTATGCAAATCTTGTGTTATGATACAATTATAAATTCAATGTCATTAAATTCTGAAGAACACTAAAGATCTAGCAGATTTTATGTTAAAGCAGCTGTACAGCTGCCATCTCTTCCCCATTGTGGAATTGAACGTGGATAGAAGCTGCTGGCCTCTGAGCAGGACAGAAGAAGAATTTCCAAGCTTCTGTCATCTAGTAGGCATCGTACTGGTTTCCTAGCTTTTGTCACCTGGCAGGCATCGTACAGGTTTCCTAGCTTCTGTCACCTGGCTGGCGTCGTACAGGTTTCATAGCTTCTGTCACCTGGCAGGCATCGTACTGGTTTCCTAGCTTTTGTCACCTGGCAGGCATCGTACAGGTTTCCTAGCTTCTTTCACCTGGCTGGCGTCGTACAGGTTTTATAGCTTCTGTCACCTGGCAGGCATCGTACTGGTTTCCTAGCTTCTGTCACCTGGCAGGCATCGTACAGGTTACCTAGCTTCTGTCACCTGGCAGGCATCATACAGGTTTCCTAGCTTCTGTCACCTGGTAGGCATCGTACAGGTTTCCTAGCTTCTGTCACCTGGCAGGCATCGTACAGGTTTCATAGCTTCTGTCACCTGGCAGGCATCATACAGATTTCCTGGCTTCTGTCACCTGGTAGGCATCGTACAGGTTTCCTAGCTTCTGTCACCTGGCAGGCATCGTACATGTTTCCTAGCTTCTGTCACCTGGCAGGCATCGTACAGGTTTCCTAGCTTCTGTCACCTAGTAGACATCGTACTAGTTTCCTAGCTTCTGTCACCTAGTAGGCATCGTACTGGTTTCCTAGCTTCTGTCACCTATCAGGCATCGTACAGGTTTCCTAGCTTCTGTCACCTAGTAGGCATCATACTAGTTTCCTAGCTTCTGTCACCTAGTAGGCATCGTACTGGTTTCCTAGCTTCTGTCACCTGGCAGGCATCGTACAGGTTTCCTAGCTTCTGTCACCTAGTAGGCATCGTACTGGTTTCCTAGCTTTTGTCACCTGGGAGGCATCGTACAGGTTTCTTAGCTTCTGTCACCTAGTAGGCATCGTACTGGTTTCCTAGCTTTTGTCACCTGGGAGGCATCGTACAGGTTTCCTTGCTTCTGTCACCTGGCAGGTGTCGTCCAGGTTTGCTAGCTTCTGTCACCTGGAAGGCATCATACAGGTTTCCTAGCTTCTGTCACCTGGTAGGCATTGTACAGGTTTCCTAGCATTTGTCACCTGGCAGACATCGTACAGGTTTCCTAGCTTCTATCACCTGGCAGGCATCGTACATGTTTTCTAGCTTCTGTCACCTGGCAGGCATCGTACAGGTTTCCTAGCTTCTGTCACCTGTCGGGCATCGTAGAGATTTCCTAGCTTCTGTCACTTGGCAGGCATTGTGCAGGTTTCCTAGCATCTGTCACCTGTCGGGCATCGTACATGTTTCCTAGCTTCTGTCACCTGTCAGGCATCGTACATGTTTCCTAGCTTCTGTCACCTGTCGGGCATCGTAGTGATTTCCTAGCTTCTGTCACTTGGCAGGCATCATTCAGGTTTCCTAGCCTAGCTTCTATCACCTGGCAGGCATCGTACAGGTTTCCTAGCATCTGTCACCTGTCAGGCATCGTACATGTTTCTTAGCCGCTTCTGTCACCTGGCAGGCATCATACATGTTTCCTAGCCTAGTTTCTGTCACCTGTCAGGCATCGTACAGGTTTCCTAGCTTCTGTCACCTAGTAGGCATCGTACTAGTTTCCTAGCTTCTGTCACCTAGTAGGCACCGTACTGGTTTCCTAGCTTCTGTCACCTGGCAGGCATTGTACAGGTTTCCTAGCTTCTGTCACCTAGTAGGCATCGTACTGGTTTCCTAGCTTTTGTCACCTGGGAGGCATCGTACAGGTTTCCTTGCTTCTGTCACCTGGCAGGTGTCGTCCAGGTTTCTTAGCTTCTGTCACCTGGCAGGCATCGTACAGGTTTCCTAGCTTCTGTCACCTGGAAGGCATCATACAGGTTTCCTAGCTTCTGTCACCTGGTAGGCATCGTACAGGTTTCCTAGCATTTGTCACCTGGCAGACATCGTACAGATTTCCTAGCTTCTTTCACCTGGCAGGCATCGTACGTGTTTCCTAGCTTCTGTCACCTGGCAGGCATCGTACTGGTTTCCTAGCTTCTGTCACCTGGCAGGCATCGTACAGGTTTCCTAGCTTCTGTCACCTGTCGGGCATCGTAGCGATTTCCTAGCTTCTGTCACTTGGCATTCATCATTCAGGTTTCCTAGCCTAGCTTCTATCACCTGGCAGGCATCATACATGTTTCCTAGCCTAGCTTCTATCACCTGGCAGGCATCGTACAGGTTTCCTAGCATCTATCACCTGTCAGGCATCGTACATGTTTCCTAGCCTAGCTTCTGTCACCTGGCAGGCATCATACATGTTTCCAATCCTTGCTTCTGTCACGTGTCAGGCATCGTACATGTTTCCTAGCATCTGTCACCTGGCAGGCATCATACATGTTTCCTAGCCTAGCTTCTGTCACTTGGCAGGCATTTTACAGGTTCCTAGTATCTGTCACCTGGCAGGCATCGTACAGGTTTCCTAGCTTCTATCACCTGGCAGGCATCGTACAGGTTCCTAGTATCTGTCACCTGGCAGGCATCGTACAGGTTTCCTAGCTTCTATCACCTGGCAGGCATCGTACAGGTTTTCTAGCTTCTGTCACCCGGCAGGCATCGTACAGGTTTCCTAGCTTCTGTCACCTGGCAGGCATCGTACAGGTTTCCTAGTTTCTGTCACCTGTCGGGCATCGTAGAGATTTCCTAGCTTCTGTCACTTAGCAGGCATTGTGCAGGTTTCCTAGCATCTGTCACCTGTCGGGCATCGTACATGTTTCCTAGCTTCTGTCACCTGTCGGGCATCGTACATGTTTCCTAGCTTCTGTCACCTGTCGGGCATCGTAGCGATTTCCTAGCTTCTGTCACTTGGCAGGCATCATTCAGGTTTCCTAGCTTCTGTCACCTGGCAGGCATCGTACAGGTTTCCTAGCTTCTGTCACCTGGCAGGCATCGTACAGGTTTCCTAGCTTCTGTCACCTGTCGGGCATTGTAGAGATTTCCTAGCTTCTGTCACTTGGCAGGCATTGTACAGGTTTCCTAGCATCTGTCACCTGTCGGGCATCGTAGCGATTTCCTAGCTTCTGTCACTTGGCAGGCATCATTCAGGTTTCCTAGCCTAGCTTCTATCACCTGGCAGGCATCGTACAGGTTTCCTAGCATGAAGACACAAAAGAGAATAGTAAAACCAAAAACACTCAGTTTGAAAAAATGTTGCAGTAATCCGCAAGTGCTAGTAAAAGATGTAAAAAACAGGGTATTTGGTTGATACGTTTTTTGCACATATTTTTCACATTTTTTGCAAAAAACGTATCAACCAAATACCCTGTTTTTTACATCTTTTACTAGCACTTGCGGATTACTGCAACATTTTTTCAAACTGAGTGTTTTTGGTTTTACTATTCTCTTTTGTGTCTTCAGGTTTCTTGGTGGTGTGTGAACATGATCATACAGACTTGTTCACTGTGCAAGTAGCCCATGTGTTCAGGTTTCCTAGCATCTATCACCTGTCAGGCATCATACATGTTTCCTAGCCTAGCTTCTGTCACCTGTCAGGCATCGTACATGTAGCTGTACAGATTAGATCTGTGGGAACTTTCCAATACTCTAGAGAATTATTTTGCAAGGATGAAGTAGATTAGACACATTTTTTTCCTAAGGTATTTCATTACTGAAAATGTCAGACCCTGACCTCTGCTATAGTCCATCCATGCAGTAAAGTGGGTATCCATAACATTAAACTTACCCTTAAAGGTGTCCGATGAAAACAAGTTACCACCTATCCACAGGATAGGTAGAAACTGATTAATCAGTGGGAATGTGACCACTGGGACTAGGGGCTGGCTGGCAAATTTTAGCCTGGGGGGCAAGCACACAGCAGTGGCCCATGAGTAGCGGCCCATCCTTAAAGGGGTTGTTGGATCTTAAGCTACATGTCTACAGTCACTATGTGTGAATCCTCATATCGTGCACACTGTGCGATGTGAAGATTCTCTGGTACCAGCGCCGGGAACAGGTGGTCTTGTGACCGCAAGCATACGATATATATATTCCCAGCCACATTCTGACTAGACTGTTTCTGGCCTTGTTCAGTACAGTTGAATTAGGCCATGCAAGTCTAGTCGTCATGTGACCGCATCTATGAAAATCACAAACTTGCAGTCACAAACCCACCAAATAACCACAGCACTGCGAGCAACGTGAGGATCATAAGTCTGCAGTCACATTGAATAACAGAGTGAATGCACCAATGATACACACATGCACAGCCCCACTGTATGATGACATACACATGCACAGCCCCACTGTATAATGACACACACACAGCTCCACTGTATAATGACAAACACACACGCACGTGCAGCCCCACTGTATAATGACACACACGCACAGCCCCACTGTATAATGACACAAACACACAACGCATAGCCCCACTGTATGACACACGCACAGTCCCACTGTATGAGACACACACACGTGCAGCCCCACTGTATAATGACATGCGCGCACAGTCCCGCTGTATAATGACACACACAATGCACAGCCCCACAGTATAATCACACACACAACACACAAAGCACCACTGTATAATGACACACACACACAGCTCTGCTGGATGTCACACACACACGCACAGCCTTACTGTATAATGACACACAAGCACGCACAGCCCCACTGTATAATGACACACACACAGCCCCGCTATTTAATGACACACGCACAGCCACATTGTTTAATGACACACACACATCCCCACTGTATAATGACACACACACAGCCCCACTGTATGACACACACACAGCCCCACTGTATAATAACACACACACAGCCCCACTGTATAATGACATACACACGACTAGCCCCACTGTATGACACACGCACAGCCCCACTGTATAATGACACACACACACACAGGAAAACACACACACAGGAAAACAGACACAGGAAAACACACACACATAGGAAAGCACACACATACATAGGAAAAAACACACACCGGAAAACACACACACACATAGGAAAACACATTGGAAAACACACACACACACATATGAAAACACACACATATAGGAAAAAACACACAGGAAAACACACAGAAAAATACATAGGAAAACACACACACACAGGAAAACACACACGCTTAGGAAAACACACACACGCGTAGGAAAACACATGCGTATGACACACGCACAGCCCCATTGTTTAATGACACACACACAGCCCCACTGTATAATGACACACACACACACACACACACACACACAGGAAAACACACTACACAGGAAAACAGACACAGGAAAACACACACACATAGGAAAGCACACACATACATAGGAAAAAACACACACACACAGGAAAACACACACACACACACACACATAGGAAAACACACACACACATAGGAAAGCACACACATATAGGAAAACACACACACAGGAAAACTCACACAGGAAAATACATAGGAAAACACACACACATAGGAAAACACACACACGCGTAGGAAAACACACACACGTGCAGGATAACACATGCGTAGGAAAACGCACACGTAGGAAAATGCACACACGTAGGAAAATACACACATGTAGAAAAATACACACATAGGAAAATACCTACACATAGGAAAATACACACACGTACTAAAACACACACACGTAGGAAAACACACACACGTAGGAAACACACACACGTAGGAAAATACACACACGTAGGAAAATACACACACGTAGGAAAATACACACACGTAGGAAAATACACACACGTAGGAAAATACACACACGTAGGAAAATACACACACGTAGGAAAATACACACATAGGAAAATACACACACGTACTAAAACACACACACGTAGGAAAACACACATGTAGGAAGACAAACGCACATGGGAAAACACACACACACATAGGAAAACACACATACTCAGAAAAAAATCATACTCTAACCTTCCATGTCTAATTTGTCAAATGCACCCCTCCCACCTGCTATTAAGCACAGCAAAAGTTGAGATGGGCAGCTGGAGAGGTTACCTGGACTGTGCTGGGTAGTGGGCACACAGGGCAGCTACCTCTCATCTTCTCCTGCCATCCTGTGCTGCTGCTCTGCACTCTGAGGCTCCTTCCCCTCCAGGTCCTTGCTGATGGAACATCGGAGACAGATCTGCACACAGGAGGATGCTGCGTGCGATCACAATATAAGTAACGCACCCTTCCCCTCCTCTTGTGTGCCAGGAGCTGCCTCCTCTCACCACTGTGTGCATATTCTTGAAGATGGCCATGGCTCCAGCCACAGGTGCACGCTGTGTGTCCTGCCCCCCTGGGCCTGCTCATCACATACTGCACTGCCGGTCCTCCAGCGGCCCTGTGCAACTGGTTAGGCAATTGTCTGGGGGGCATATGCATTCCTGCTACCCAGCCCAACCCGCCCCTGACTGGGACCCACACCACCTGACAACTTGGGACACTTTTATTCCCATTAGAATGGAGAGGCTGTGATCATTCTTGACTAGCGATCCATTAATTCCCTATAGGGCTGCTAAGTGGTGCACTTGGCTTTATTTGTCAGTTCCATAGAGGATCATCAGTGAAGTATGTGAGTTGCTACTCCATTTTAACGTTGCTGCTGATGGAACATAACGCCCACCAATGGGTATTGATGCAAGAAAATTGGAGAACGCAAAAAGACTTACGAAAACCATACTGAGTGCGGAGGAGTTGCAGCAGTTCAGTAGGTAAGTATAGTTGTTTATACCACCCTGGGTCTGTTAAGGGGAACTAGTAGTGGACAACAACTTTAATATGCAAAATGTGCAAATACAGCAAAATGTACTATAAAAACGTTACTTTCCTTATAAAATCTGACCATTTTTGTAATGCTGTTGTTGAAATAGTAAGAGTTTTTTGTTTTTGTGAATCTATTATTGGTCAAATAGAATATTGCACATGTACAGGACATAGTGTGGAGGGACAGGCTAACAATAATAGTTTTGGAGTACTGTATGTGCCAAAGTGTTACATTCCCATGCCAACTACACTGGTTTTACCATGTTTTTGCTGTTCGCTTTGTTTTCATTGAAATCTAGAATATTGTTCCATCATCTATAATTCAGAGGAAGTATTTATGGTACTTTAATGATTTAAATCCTGATAAAGAATGAGCTACACACAATGTCCTAGTTTTCATACTTGTAAATTAGTTTTATTTTTACTTTTTCTCAGATTTCCTTGTTACCAATATCCTGTGTTTTTGTTAAGTTCCAGTGTAAGTTAATCCTAAATAGAAATGAAAAAAGTATTAGAAACACACCAGTACGCCATTACAAAATCATTTTTTGTGCAAAATAATATGGATCTAGTTCAGTAAAGAATCTAAAATTTTATATATGTGTACTTGTATATATCCAGGCTCGGACTGGCCCATAGGAGAACATGAGACTCCTTCGGTGGACCCCTGTGCAAGAGTGGGCCTCCACTCTCTTGTATGAGCAGTACTGGGCACTATATACTTGAATGGTTATGTACAGACTAAGGCGGTGTCTTATTTATTTAACAATCTACCCAGGTCATTATTATATAAATTTGTGAATGGTGGTAAAGTCTTATTTGCATGTAGCTGAAAAGTGGGACTCTGGTTATTGGTTGTCCCTTGTCATCCCAGTCCAACACTGTATACATCCATATATATAAATGTGGGTGTATATATCGGGTAAGATGTATTGAATAAATCACAAATTTTTTAAGTAAATATAAAACGCCATTCTTTCCACAGCACTTTACAGATGTCATTATCATTAGGGTCTGAATCTAAATTAAATGGGTATAATATCCATTTCTCCATAAAAAAAAAATGCATAGCAGCGAATGAGAGTCCTGCTTTAAAAGGAACTTGTCACCTCAAAAAAAAAGCCTGTTTGTAGATATAGTGGTAATCTGCAGGTAATTAGCATATCAATCGTGGTTGCAGGGAGACAATTAAATTGCCATATATACTCATGTATAAGCCAAGTTTTTCAGCACATGTTTTTGTGCTGAAAACGCCACCTTCGGCTTATACTCGAGTCAGTTGTCCGAGAGGGTCGGAGGGGGAGTGGTGGAACAGTGAGTCACAGATGCAGGAGCCGGCAGCAGTGGCTAAAGCCTGTGCCGCTGCTATAATAGTGCACAGTGCCAGCTGCAGCCGCCGGCTTCCAGCACTCATCCTACCAGCGTGCCCTCGGTGGCACTGCATCTCCTTCTTTCCGGCGCCAGCAGCTCTTCCTGTGCCGAGCGATCACGTGGCCCAACGTATTAAGATAATTCATATGCACTTCTCTCCACTCCCATAGGCGTGGAGTGCATATTCATTATCTTAATGAGTGGGGCCACGTGATCATTTGGCCGGAAGAGCTGCTGGCACCAGAACGAACGAGATGCAGCGCCACCGATGGTGCACACAGGTAAATAGGATGGTTTTTTGTTTTGTAAAAAGTCATAACAGGTGTAGTATAGTGTATTGAGAAGTGTCTAAGACACATTGGCATTGATTAAGTGTATTCTATTATCAGGAGTCTACAGCTATATCCAACATAAGCATTATTATTAAATCTTTAGTACAATTCCAATCATAAGTTAGGGTTACATTGTGCAGTGGCCATTAGCGGAAGTTTTGCAGTGACCTTGATAATGTCTTGAGCCCCTACTAATTTACAGACATTCTTGTAACACAGAGGAGTGTGCTTTACATTTACAAAAACTATTTCCTGTGCTTGTTTAATTAGCTTGCTATTTTAGGATGTAAAGAATATAAACATACACTGCCTAGATCCAAACTTCTCAATAACTGGATACATATCTGCTCATGGGAAATGATTCGATCTTCATTTCTACCTTCTTCCATATTAACTGCAATGTTATTTTATGGTATTGGCAAATTTATGTTTCTATTGTAATAGATACATTTGGAGTAAAGATTCACAGCCGTCTGTATTTACTGATGACTGTGACGTTTTTCATATCTAGTTGTTTGAGAATATAATGGCTCAAGGGCTTTATACATATCCATGATTTTACTGTAATAAGACTGAAAAGTTCCATAACCATATTAGTCAGGTTACATTATGTCACCTTCCCTTCGGAGATTACTACACTAAACAAATAATCTATTGTAATAATCTTATCATTTACATACCGATCATTAGAATGATTGCACTGTTGGTAATCTAAACCTATCTTTGAGTAATGGCTTCCAGTTAAATTATTCTTACCAGCTACTCTAATGGAGACTTGCCTTCTGGTTGTATGGATCTTGTGGTCCTTCTTCAGGCCGAGGCGGCTGTGGCTGATTTGGTAAATTTGGCTAACTAGGTTGGTTTGAAATGTCGGGCTTCCGTTGTTCCATGAGTTTTGTGTTTGTTGGATGTTGACCTTCAGGGTTTGTTAAATATATGGGGTTTATTTGTTCGGTTTGTGAGGGTGGAAGAGGAAACGGTGAATGATATCCTGGTACTGGTTTCATTGGTTGTTGAGGTATTAATATAGGGTGGTGTGATGGTAATTTCAGGTTAGCAATGTGGTAACTGTTGTGGAATCATTGGAGACATGGGAACCATTGGATTTTTCAGCCATCCAGACATTGGTTCACAGCCATAAGAAGGGTACTACAAAACAGAATATTGTTTATATATCTATTGTACAAAGATATACTGTTCCTTCGGGGGATGCCTACTTAGCTTATGAGCAATGCTTCCAGGGTGTCTAGAATGTTTACCAAAATATCATCTGACATAGGCCCTTCTCCATTTTATAGAAGTTTATTACTATTTAGTATCTGATAAGAAGTACACATACAATACATAATCATGATAAAGTGTCTTACCTGTTGCTTCATCATGGATCGGTACTAAGTTGTCGGTATCTTAACGGAAATACAGCATATATTAAAGTATTTGAATTTTGGAACTTGTCATTACAAATTGTGCTAAAATTGAAAAAGCACCTACCATGCAAGGTACCAATAATACAAATGACCATTTTTTTGCAGATATTAGATCATAAATGACAAATATCCATTTATCTTTTACGTGCAACAACAACATTTTAAAGAATCCGGACACAAATAGTGACTCAACAGAACACGCTTATATATGGATAGACTCTCTACTGTACGACAGACTTTTCTGCACTCCAATAGGAGGATGTCTTAATGAAACACTGATCATAGAAAATGCACAAAGTGTTAGCAATGTATTTATATAAATGAAATCACTGTGTCTGCGGATCTCATCCATTATCGTCCTCATTGTCTAGTTTCTGGCTGTAAAATACCTTTCTCAAGAAGAAGCCCCCATGCTGTACTCTGTTTGCCTCATCAGAAAAATATGGCTAAGTCTCATCCCCTTGTTT